>NW_023639826.1:38464-44023 GCF_015228065.2 Penaeus monodon
TTTTTAAAAGGCGCCCAAAAAGTGGTTTTTTTTTTTGGAAGGGAAAATTTAATTTGTTGTCACTGGCATACGTTGGAGACTTAAATGTGCCCTGGAGTCTGTATATGCCCCGTGTCCTTCCCTCAAAGTGGTGGGCTAAGGTCCATGACGCAATGCCATGCGTAGCAATTTTACCTCAGGGTTTTTGGGGATCCCTTGCTGCAAAGGCGGCACCTGCAGTGTGGGGTACAGGATTGACTGATCCATCCATGTAGTAGGTTCTACTACCCGGAGAAGTGATGGCTGCAATGACCCTCTCGGCATCTGCCTTCAGACAGACAAGCTCACAACAGAAAACTCGATCAAGGTTTGTGCTCACGGCAGGGCTGTCTCCAATTTTTCTCTTAGTCTTGGTGTGGTGGCAATTAGGGCGACAGAAGCATAGTCCACAATGGGACGGACGGCATGTAAACTTTGGTTCATTCAACCAGGTAGTGGACCTCCATTTGGAAGGAGAGGGTCTGGTCAATCTTTACCCCAAGGTATTGAGGTAAAGATTGACCAGACCCTCTCCCAAGGTATTGGAAGACTGAACCTACTTAGGTCTAATCCCTGTACATGCAGATTTGGCCTTGAAATGTGTCTGAGCCTGTTTTTGTTTTGGGCTGCAGAGATTTTTAGTCCTGCCCGGGCAGTGGGGGTCCATGGAGTACTTGTCCCCTTTGGGGAGGTGTATGTGAGGATACAGGATATTAGAGCGTTGAAAAGGGCGGGGCTGAGGACCCCCCCTGGCATTACTTTCTAGTGGCATGTTTTTGCGTAGGGACCTTGAATCGATTTTGGCTGTTCTGTCCTGAAGTAGTCACCTACCCGGCCAAGAGTTTTCCTTGATTCCCGTCGGGATCAGGGTCCCCTGAATAAAAGGGGCCTTGCTAGTTCAAAACCCTTCTCGGGTCTAGGAATCTAGATATGACATTTTGGTTGTGTTTAAAGAGCGGGCTATGCTGTGTGCTGTGTTCATCCCCATTGGGAACCCATGGAGGGTTCATGGGGGGTCTCTTTTTCCCTTGGGCCCGTTTAGATCATCCTCTTGGGCCCGCTGAGGATGGGAACTATTAGCCCCCTTCCAACTTGGGTAGATTTAAAAATTTCCCCGATTGTTGATGAGTTGCAGGGAAAGTAAGTCATTGCCAATCCCAGGTGGGAGAGATGGCTAAGAGATCCCCTCAGAGCCCCGGCTGGCGAGAATGTTTTTGAGTTTTTTTTTAATTCCCTAGAGAAAAATAGCAACTGAGTTTGGCCCCGCCCGTTCCTCTCTTTCAGGGCTACAAAAATTTTGGGGCATTGCCGTCATGGCGACCGTGACTGCCTTCGCCCCCTCACTCACCTCCCCAAAAACTATGCAATGCAGTTTTACAGCAAACAAAGGAGAGTCATATTCCCTCATCAAAAGATGATCGTCCTTGGGGAAAACTTGCGTCTTTTTTGAAACCCCTTTTCCTCGTTCTTTTTCCGCAACCCTTTAAGGCTGGAAATCCTTTTATTGGAGGGGCCGGGTCGGTGGGGAAATGTTAATTTTCCCTTTGGAGGTGGGGACCTATTCCCTTTTGTTTTGTCCCCGATGTGGGTGCCCGGGGGGGTAGAAAAAAGTTTTTTGCAAATTCTTGTCGCCTGAGGGCCCCCTCCTCCCTAATAACAGCGAGGCTCCAGGCATGATACCTCTTGCCACCATTTGGGGAAATTTGGTTGTGTGCCTTTGGCCATCCTTGGTGTCTTAAGGCAAACCCGGTGTTGTGTGCTGCTAAGACCCCACATTTGAGTTTAGCCTTGCGATAGCCTGGGGGACCATTTTTTGGGCACTGAAGCCCCGAAGGGCTCAGACACTTTGGTTCTGGGTTTTTAAAAACGCAGCCCCAAATCGGGTAGTGATTTGGGCTCCCTTTAGGACCCCGGATTGCCCATTGGGGTCTTCCCCTTTAACTTCGGGAAGCCCCCACGACCGTGGGGGTTTATGATCCACATCATAAAAAAACTGATAAGCCCAAATAGGACCCTCTTGACTTCCCTTTATCACTGGCGAGATACACACTTTTTCCCCCCTTTAAAAACCCCTTTATTTTTTGCAGGAAATTTAGGGTAGCTAATGACAGCCCCCGGTACCGGGGAAACCCAATTGACAAACGGATTTTTCTCTGCACCCAATGCCTTACCATGTAGGCATTGTCGAAAAGTTTAGAGGGAACCTTAAACGGTGAGAAACACCAAGAGGGCCCAAACTTTGTCATGGGGGGGGTATATATGTGTTGGGTGTGGGGGTGTGTGTGGTGGTGGGTGTGTGTGTGGGGTGTGTGTGTGTGTGTGGGGTTACATTATATAAAATATATAAAAACATTATATATAATTTTTATTATATTATATATATAATATATATATAATATATATATATTTTAAAAGAAGTATATAGCTATTATAAAAATATATACAATATATATATATATAATATATATAATTTTATATATTTATATATATATTGTACATAAAAACTATATATGTATATATGTGTTTATCTATATGTATAATAAAGTATGGTTTATATATATACATATATATTGTATAAGCATGTAATATGGTTTATATATACATATAAGATATATGTTTTTATTTATATAATATATATATATTATAATAATATATATTATTATTATATTTTTATATAATATATAAAATAAATATATATATAAAATATAATATTATAAAATGAAATATTTATATAAAAATTTTATATAATATAATTTTAATATATATTATATATAATATATTATATATATGTATAAATGCATACAACACCGTGTAGTGTGAGGTTTTGGGTGTATGTGTCTTTTGTGTGTGGTGTGTGTGTGTGTGTGTATTTTATATATAATAATTAATATATATATATATATATATTATATAAAATTATATATATAATATATTTTATATATATATATATTATATAAATTTTATATATAAAATTATAATATTATATTTTATATATAATATATATATATATTTTATATATATATATTTTAAATTTATATATATAATATATAATATAATATAATAAAATTTTAATATATATATAATATATATATATTAATAATAAATATATAATATATATTTATATATAATATATATATATACACACCACACACACACACCCCAAACATATACAGAACAACACACACACACCACACATAAATGTTGTGTATGCATATTTTTACAATATATATATATATATATATATATATATTATATATATATTTATTATAAAATTTATATATAATTATTTTTACATTTATATATATAATATAAAATTATATTATATATAATAATATATATATAAAAAATATATATATAAAATTTAAATTATATATTATTTTTATATTAAAAATAAATACTATATACTTTAGTATATAAAAACCCTAAATAATGCATATATAAAACATATATATGTTTATTATAAACCATACATTAATAATAATTATGATATATACACATAATACATATTTTGTATTTATGTACATATATATAAAATTATATATATTTTAATATATATATAATAAATATATATATTGTATTATATTTTATATATAGCTATATATCTTCATTTATAATATTATATATATTATATATATATATATATATTTTAAAATATAATAATATATATAGTATTTTTTATATATATATAATTTACACACACACACACACAACCACACACCACCACACACACACACACACACACACACACACACACACACATATATATCCCATGCCCAAAAGTTTGGCCCCCCTTTTGGGTGTTTTCCCCCTTTTAAAGGGTTTCCCTCTAAACGTTCGACAAGCCTAATTTGGTAAGAGCATTGGCGATGCAGAACAAATCCTTTTGCAATCTGGGTTTGCCGGTACCAGGGCATGATCCACT
The DNA here is from genome assembly GCF_015228065.2 of Penaeus monodon. Lineage (NCBI taxonomy): Eukaryota > Metazoa > Arthropoda > Malacostraca > Decapoda > Penaeidae > Penaeus > Penaeus monodon. The sequence continues at coordinate 42,405 of NW_023639826.1, forward strand.
CCCCTAAATTTCCGAGGAAATGAAGGATTTAAAGAGGGGAAGAAAGTGGTATTCCCCAGTGAATCAAGGAGAGTCAAGATGGTCCTACTTGGCATCATTTTTCTTATGATGTGGATCATCAACCCCCGGGTGGGGGGGCTTCCCGAATGTTAAAAGGGAAGCCCCCAACGGGGGGGCAAGCCCTGGTGCCCCTGAACGGACCCCTTTCCCCTCCCTTGTTTGGGTAACGGGCGTCCAAAAACCTCAGAACCAATGGTTGAGCCACTTCGGGCTTCAGTGCCAAAATAGGGTCACCTCCAGGCTATCTGAAAGGGCTAAGCTCAAATTTTGGTGTCTGTAGCAAGGCACCAACACCGATTTTCCTTAAGACACTCAAGGAGGGCCCCAAAAGGACACAAAACCCAAATATCCCAAGGGTGGCAAGAGGTATCTGCCTGGAGCCCGCATGTTTAGTTAGGAGGGGGGGCCCCTCAGGCGACAAGAAGTTGAAAAAAATTTGTTCCTACTCCCCAGGCCCCCACACGGGGGACAAAAAAAAAGGGAAAATAGGCCCCCCGACCTCCAAGAGAAATTAAGATTTCCCACCGACCCCGGGCACCCCAAAAAAAAGGATTTCCCAGCCATTGCAGTGTGCGGGAAAAAAAACCAGAGGGAATAAGGGTCAAAGAAGACTGCAAGTCTCCCCCAAAAGACGATCATCTCTTTTATGAGGGAGATATGACTTCCCGTTGATTGTGTAGTCTGCAGTTTCAATAGCTTTGGGGAGGTCGGGTGAGGAGGGGAAGGCAGTCACGGGCGCCATGACGGCAATGACCCAAATTTGAGCCCTGAAAAGAGGAACTGGACAGGGGCCCAAAATCAGTTTCTATTTTTTTTTGAGGGGAAATAAGAAAAACATACAAAAAAAAGTTCTCCTCAGCCCGGGCTCGATGGGGTTTTTAGCCCATCTCCCACCAGGAGGGAGATGAGCTTACATTCCCCGAACTCATCAACAAGTACTGGGAAATTTTCAATCTACCCCCGATTTTGGGAAAAGGGCTGACATAGTTCCCCTCCTCACTGGGCCCAAAAGGAGATACTAAACTGGCCCAATGGAAAAAGAGACCCCCACATAACACCCCATGGGGTTCCAATGGGCTGAACAAGCACACAGCATCCACGCTCTTTTAAACACAACCAACACTGCATATTAGTATTCCTAGACCTGGAAAAGGTTTTGAAATAGCAAGGCCCTTGCTATCAGGGACCCCATCCGACGGGAATCAGAGGAAAACTCTTGGCCCGGATAGGTGATATTTGGAAAAAGAAAAAGCCAAAAATCCGATTTTCCAAGGTCACCTATCGCAAAAATGCCATAGAAAAGTAAGCCACAGGTGGGGTCCTCAGCCCCGCCCTTTTTAAAGCTTAATATCCTGTATCCTCAACTAAAACCCCCCAAGGGTACAAGATGTACTCCACTGGACGCATGCCTAGGGCAGGACTAAAAAATCCTGCAGCAAATCAAAAAACCGGGTCAGACACAATGTTTAAGGCACAAGTCTGCAGTACAGGGTTTGGGCCTAGAGTAGGGTTTTGGTTTCCAAAACTGGGGGAGGTCTGGTCAATCTTTACCCAAAAAT
>NW_023639827.1:0-7500 GCF_015228065.2 Penaeus monodon
AAAATAAAAAAAATTTTTAAAAAAAGGTTTTTTTTTTTTGGGGGGGGTTTTTAAAAAGGGGGGGGAGTTGAATATTTATTTTTTTTTCATATTAAAAGCAAATTTTTTTTTTTTTTAAAATTTTTGGTAATTTTTGTAATTTATTTTTATTTCCTTTTTTAATGTTAATTTTTAAAATAATATTATACATTGTTTTTTTCATTACGCATCATTTTCTTATTATTAACATTTTTTTCATTAAATACATAATTTTAATCATATTTAACAATTTTTATCAATTTCATTAAAAATTTAATCAAGCATTACTGTTATTTTATATATTATTTTAAGGGAATTACTAAAATCAACCATTATTACAAATTATTATCAATTTTTAAACGCTTAATTTTCATTTTAAACATTATTTTCGTGTCATAAATTATCTTTTTTCAAAAAATATCATTTTATTATATTTTTGTATTTATCTCACAGTAGTAGGTGAGTAGTACTAAATTATTAGGTTTTTATTATTATTTATTTTTATATTATCATTATTTTTGTTATTATTTAATTTTGTAATTATTATTACAATCATTATCCTTATCAAACCTTTACCTATTATTGTCATTTCATCTTCCCGTTACAGTTTTATTTCATTAAAATAATAATAATAAAATTTTTATTATATTATTTTACATTAACATTATTATTATATTATAATTTAATTATTTTCATTATTATTATTATTATGTTTTTGCGTCATTTTTTCATATTTTTCAATTTTTATAAATTTTCCATTATTTCATTTTTATCACGGTCATTATTTATTGTTATCTAATTACCACAAAGTGATTCATTCCCTACTATTATTTTACTCACATTTTAAATTTTATTATTTTATATTTTTATCATGATCGTATCCCTTTTTAGTGGTGTTGGTTTAAATCGTTGTCATTTTTTTTACTTAGTTCATTTATATTATCAATGCGGGTAATGTTTTTTTTTTTTATTGTAGTTATCATTCACATCGTTATTTTTATTTTATTATATTACATTTTTAATTTTTATTGTATTATTATTATTTTATTTTTTTTTATAATTTATTAATTATTTTTGCGTTTTTTTGTTTTATTTTATTGTTATTATTATTATTATTTAAAATTATTATTATTATTTTTTTAATTAATTATCATTTTTATTATTTTATTTTTATTATTTATTATTATTTTATTATTTTTATTTATTTAATTTTATTATATTTTTTATTATTTATTATTATCCCTTTGTGTTCTGTTTTAAACTATATTTTTATTTTAAATCATTATTTTTATTTTTTACTATTATGTTTTTAAAACTATCATCATTAGGGTTAATTTTATTTTTTATCATTATTATTATTTTCTTTATTTTTCTATTTATTATTATTATTATTTTTTATTATTATTTTTTTATTTTTATTATTTTAAATCATTGATTTTTTTTGGATTTGGTTTTTATTTTTATTATTATCATTAATTTTTTCATTAGTTTAAGAAAAATGACAATAAAGATAAATAAAAATAAAAATTTTTAAAAACTATATCAAAAAAACAATAATAAAATTTTAAAAAATTAATAAAAAAATAAAAATTTTTATTATTTTTTTTTTATTTTTAAATTTTTAATTATTTTTATCATTTTTGGGGTTTGTTGTTGTTTGTTGTTTTTGTTGTTGTGATTTTTTATCTCATTCTTATTATTATATTATTTTTATATTTTTTTAATTTTTTATTATTATTTTTATTTATTATTATTATCCCTTTTTGTTGTTTTTGTTAAATTACATTTCATTATTTTATTAATCATTATTTTATCACTTTTTATTGTTATTAAATTGTTTTCATATTGTTATTATTATTTTATTTTTATCTTTTATTTTATTTTTAAAATTTTTTATTATTAAATTTTTAAATTTTATTTATTATTATGATTTTAAAATTATTATTTATTATTATTTTTGTTATTATTGTTGTATTATTATTTATTTTATATTAATTTTTATATTTGTTTTATTATTATCAATTTTTTTCCTTTTGTTTCATATTTTTCAAAAGGGGGGCCATTTTAAAACTTTATTTTAAATCATTTTTATTTATTTTTAAATTATTTATTATATTTTCATTAATATATTTCATTTTACTGTTTTACTTACTATTATTATTGATTTTATTATTATTTTTATTTTTTTACTTTATATTATATTATCATTATTATTACATATTACTCATTATATAAATTTTTATTATTATAATTTTTTAATTATCATTTTTACCCAACATTTTTTTTATCATATTTTATTAATTGTTTTCTTTTATTTTATTATTATTATTACTTTTTTATTATTATTTATCATATCATTTTTATATTAATATTTTATCATTACCCTATCATTTTTTATTGTTTAGTTTCTACATTAAATTTTTATTAAATTTTTATTTGTTATCATTATATTTTTTTTATATTTAATGAAATTATCTTTTATTATTTTTGGGGTTTTTTATTTTTATTATATATTATTATTTTTTTTTTTATATTAATATTATTTATCTTATCCTTTTATTATCATAATTTATCTTATTATCATTTCATTTTTATTATTAATTATCATTTTATTTTACATATTTTTTTATTATATTATTATTAATTTTTTATATTATCTTATTATCATTATTATTTTTATTGTTTTTTTTTTTTTTAAAATATTTTATCATGAAATTATATTATTATTTTATTATTATTTTTTTTTTTTTTTTTGTTTTTGTTTTTTATTATATTATTTCATTTTTATTTATTATTTATAATCATTATCATATATTTTTTCATTGTCATTATCTTATTTTCATTTTTTACTATCATTTTCGTTATTTTTTATCATATTATGTTTTTTTTATTTTTTATTAGGGTTTTTGATTTTTATTTTTTCATTATTTATTTTTATTATTATTATTTTATTGTTGTTTTTTTTTGTGGTTGTTTTGTTTTTTATTAAAAATTATTATTTATTATTATTATTATTATTAAATTTTTTTTTTTTTTTTTTGTTTTTTTGTTTTTTTATTATTATTATTTTTATTATTTTTTTTTTTTTTTTATTATTATAATTATTGATTATCCCCCTAAATATTATTATATTGTTTTGTTATTATATTTTATTATTTTTTATTTTTCATTTTCTTTTATTTTTATCATTTTTATTAATATTATTAGAAATTATGTTGTTATATATGTTGTTTTTATGGGTTTTTTTATCATTATTTTATTTATTATTTAATTTTATTTTCATTTTTATTAAAATGATCATTATCATATTTTATTTATATATAATATATTATTTATTATTACTTTATGATCATATTATTATTATTTAGTTTTTTTTATATTATTATTTATATTATATTATTATATTATTATATTATTATATTTATTCAGTCATTATATACTAAATTAATTATTACCTTACATTAGTATTACTATTATTATTATTCATGTATATCATTTTCATTTTTATGGGTTTATATTATATCGTTACGATACACATTTTGTTTTTTTGTATTATTATGAATATCATTATTTTTATTATTATTATTATTATTATTATATTTTTTAAATTTTCATCATCATAGAAATCATCATCATCATCATCATCATCATCATCATCATCATCATCTTTTCATCACCCATCTTTCATCATCATTATTATCATATTATTATTTTATTATTGTCATAAATTATCATAATTCTCATTCTCATTATCATTACTATTATCATAGTCATTAAATCATTATCATTATTATTACTATATCTTTATCCTTACCGTTATTTCATTATCACTATCATTATGGGTATCATTATCATTACTTTTAAATTTCTTTTTCATTATCATTATCATTATCTTTATCTTTATCATTAACATTATCATATCATTATCGTTATCATTACATTACATTATCATTAACTTTATCATTATCATTATCATATCATTCCCATTACCTTATATTATCATTACCATTCCCATTACCATTAGAGAGCCGAGAGCAGGTCTGCGTCGAGGCACGTGACGAAAGCGAGCGAAATAAGAGAGGAAAAAGACTGCTTTGAGATGAGGAGGTGGAAGGGGAACTCGCATAATGATAATGGTAATGTTATTGTGACTACTTACTGCATCGGATTACCTGTGTCGGGACATGTAAAGGTAAGTATTGTGGCTTGCTTCCCATGTGTTTTATTGTTTTTTCTTTCATTTTGCTTCATTTTCATTTATACGATTATTTTCCATGCTTGTTTGTAGCCCTATGCTCCAATAGTTGATTATTGAGCTTGCGCATAATTGCCATTTAAATTGCCAAAATTTACCCAAAAAATAAAACCCGTTTCAGTAAATTCTAAGGGGAAATTTTATAAGACAAATAATTTGTGAATCTACCCCTGAATAACGAGTCGGGCGCTCCCTCTCTCTCTCTCTTCCTCTCCTCTTCTCCTCTTCTCTCTTTTTATATTAATTTTATATTAATATATATTTTAAATTTAATAGGGATATATATATTTCTTATATAAATATATTATATTATATATAATTATTTTATATATATTTTATATTTATAAAGAATATATTAATTATATTATATATATAAATATATTAAAAATAATACATAATTAAAAACATACAACTAAAACATTATTAAAATATATATTATATATAATAATATATTATTATATATATAACATATATATTTATATTATTATATATAATATATTAATTAAAATATAATATTATATATATACAGCAATATATATAATACAGGTTCACCTAAGAAAGACAGACATTATGCATGTGTGTATGAATGTGTTTTTGTAATAAAATTATATTATTATTTCTATATAAAATATTTGTGTGGGGTGTATGATAAAAATTTTATATATATATATGTGTGTGTGTGGTGTGATGTGAGAGAGAGAGAGAGAGAGGAGAGAAAAAAGAAGGAGAAGAGAGAAGAGAGAGAAGGAGAGAGAGGAGAGAGGGGAAGAAAGAAAAAGAAAGAGGGGGAGAGAGAGGAAGAAGGGGGAAAGAGGGGGGGGGGGGGGGGGGGAGAAGAGGGGAGGGAGAAAAGGGGGAGAGAGAGAAAAGAGAGAAAAGAGAGAGAGAAGAGAGAGAGGGGGGGGGAGGGAAAAACGTTAATGGGGGTATGTTTAAATGTATAAATATAAAAATAAATTTAATAGTATATATATAAATAAATAATTAATATATATAATTTTAATTAATATAACCAAAATATTAACATACAACATATACCACTTCCCTTTTCCTTTTCTTCTCTCTCTCTCTTCTTCTCTCTCTCTCTCTTATTTATATATTAATATATATAATTTTATTTTATATATTTATATATTATATATATAAAATTATGACAGCTAGAAAAACAGATAAAAAATTTTATAAAATGCAGAATATAGATACATAGGAGATAGATTTAAACATAGGGGCAGAAGAAAGAAGATCCACACACTAACACACGTTCTTTTCCCAAATTTTTTATTGGTTTTTTGGCTCCATCCTTGCCCCAAATTTTCTTATTTGTCGCCCGTCTTGTCATTGGGCCTGCCCTTTTAAATTCTTTATTTTCTATTTAAATTTGTTTCTTGGGTTTTCTTCCGGTCTCGATAATAGAACTGCGCATTTCCATTTTTTCTTTTTTGAGCCCCAATAATCGTCCACTTGCCTAATCCAGCGCCCCCATACATTCCCAGGCTAATTCCAGCAACAGTCCTCCCTCCCCCTTGGGGGCCATTAGTTTTCTCCCAGTAATTTGGTTTTATCCATGTTTTTAAAATTAATATTTAGCACACGCATACACACACAAACACAACAACACACCAACCCCAAACGCACATCACATGCACACAACACGCAACCACACACACAAAAACCCACTCAAACACACATATAAAACAAACCACACATAATATATAAAATATATATATAACTCTTATAAAATATACTTTTCTATACATACACGGTATAATTATGAATAATATATAATTTTTTATATATATATTTATATATTTTATATAAATTATATATATGCATAAGTATAAAAGTGTATGTATTAAATATATGGTAATATAGAGATTTTTTTAAATATTTTTATATATTGTGTGTGTTGTGTTTTATATGTGTGTTTGTTGGGTGTGTTTGTGTGTGTGTGTGTGCGGTTCGTGGATGTCTGTGCGTGGCGTGGTTGTGGTGGTTTGTGTTGTTGCGTGGTAAAATATATAGATATATTAAAAAAAAGGAATAAACCAAATTATGGAGGAAAACTAAAAAGTGCCCAGAGAGGGATGGGAGAATGATGGGGAATTAGCCCGAGAGAAATATGAGGCGAGTGGATTAGGCGAAGGGACGATTACTGGGAGCACAAAAGAAGAAATGGCAATGCGCAGTTCATATAACGGAGACCGCGACGATGAACCAAGAAAAGACTAGTTAAAGATAAAATAAAAAAGTTTTAAGGCCCCACCAATGACAAGACGGCGCGACAAAATAAGTAAATTTTTTGGGGCCCAAGATGGGGACAAAAAAAACAATCAAAAAGGAAAGAAAAATGTGTTTTGTGTGGCATTTTTTTCTATCTGTCATGTTTCAAATTTCTGCCCATGTATTAAATTTGCTGATGTTTAGAATTTATACGTTGTTGCTGTGCATTTAATATTAAAAATATATATATATATATAAATTTTATAATATTAAAATATATATATATAATATATATAGAAGGGAGAGAGAGAGAGAGAGGAGAGGGGAAGAAAAAAGAGAAGAGGAGAGTGTGTATTTAGTATTATATATATGGGGGTATATAAAAATTTTATTAATATTTATATATATATATATAATAATATTTTTAAAAAATGTATATATATATTTATATTTTTTACATTAAACATACACAATTCTTTTTTGCCCCCCCCTCTCTCTTCTCTTCTCTCGCTTTCTCTCCTTTTTTCTCTCTTCTTCGCTCTTTCTTTTTCTTTCTCTCTTCTCTCTCTCTCTCTCTCTCTCTCTCCTTTTTTTTTTTCCTCTCTCTCTTTTTTTCCCCCCTTCTCTCTTCCTTTCTCTCTCTCTCTTCTCTCTTCTCTTTTCTTCTCTCTTCTCCTCTCCTCTCTCCACTCAAAACCCCAAACCCACAATAAATAATTTTAAAATAGTAACATCACCCCACACATATATTGTATAATTTTATGTAAAATTTTATTATTAAAACCACATCACACATCACACTGCAACAGTCTGTCTTCTGTATGGTGTATGCCCGTATGAATAATCAGCTGTAAATATATATATATATATTATATATTTTAATATATTAATATTTAAAAATATAATATGTATATATATTTTAAATATATTAATTTTAAAATATAAATTATATATTATATTTTATGTATGTTGAGTTGATATAGTATGTATATTAATATATATAAATT
>NW_023639828.1:0-11797 GCF_015228065.2 Penaeus monodon
CTTTTTTTCTTTTTCCCCATTTTAACTCTTTTCCCCTTTCACTTTTTTCTCCCTTTTCACACTTTTCCCTCCCCTTTTTCACTCTCCCTCCTCCATTTCTCTTTCTTTTTTCCTCTGTTTTTTTTTTTCCTTTTCCTCTGTCTTCCCTTCTTTTCCCTCCCCTTTCGCTCCTTTCCTGTGTCCCCCCCCCCCCCTTTTTTTTTTCCTCCCTTTTTCCCTCTTTTTTCTCCCTTTCAATTTTTTTTTTTCCCTCATTTCCTCCCTTTTTCTTCCCCCCTTCCCCCTTTTCCCTACTTTTCCACACTTTTTCCCCTCTCTTCAATCTTTTTCCCTCAATTAGCTTCTTATCTCTCCCCTTCCGCTTTTTTTCCTCCCCTTCACTCCTTTTTTTCCTCCTTTTCTCCTCTTTCCTCCCCTTTTTTGCTTCCTCCTCTGTCCCCTTCTCCCTTTTTTTTTTCCTCCCCTTTTACCCTTTGCCTTAATGTCCCCCCCATTTTTTTCCCTCACTTTTTTCCCTCATTCCCCTCTCTAACCAGCCCTCCGGGCTAAGTAACAGTGGTAACGTTGTCCGCCCCTCTCAACCCGAGGGTCCCCCCGCGGTTTTCGCGGTCCCCCGCCCAGGCACGAAGAAAAGTTGCAACTGTCCCCGCCTCCTGGAAGTTTTACCTGCTTTTGTGGGCTGGGCCAACCACGACCGAGTTAGGACTAGGCTAAGGCTAAGCTTCCCGCATTATCCGGACCTTATCCCTTTAATTTCCCTCCCTACCTTTCCCCTTTCCTCCCTTTTTTTTGTCCCTTTCCCTCCCTTTTGCTCCTTTTCCTCCCATTTTTTTTTCTCTTTTTTCCTTCCCTCTTGTCCCTTTTTTTTTCCTCCAAACTTCAATCCTTTTCCTTCTGTCCCCCCCCTTTTTTTCCTCCCCTTCACTCCTCTTTTTTTCCTCCCTTTTTTTTTTTTTTTCCTTCCTTTTTCTCCTTCCCTCTTTCCTCCCCTACACTCCTATCCTTCCTTTCTCCCTCCCTTTCGCTCTTTTTTCCTTTTGTCCCCCCCCCTTTTTTTTTTTTTTTCTTCCCTCTGCTTCTTTTCCTCCCCTTTGATCCTTTTTTCCTCATTTTTTTTTTTTTTTTTCTATTTTTCCTCCTATCTCCCTTTTTTCCCTCCTCCTTTTCCTCCTTTTTTTCCCTTCCCCCTTTTTTCTCCTTGTTTTCCCCCCTTCCCCTCTTTCCCTCTTTTTTTTTCCTCCCCTTCCACTCCTTTTTTTCCCTCTTGTTCCCTCCCTATTCCTCCCTTCCCTCTTTTTTCCTCTTCTTTTTTCCCTCCCTTCGCCCTTCTTTTTCCCTCTATTCTTTCCCTTTTTTCCCCTCCCTTTCATTTCTTTTCCCTCTGTCCTTCCTTTTTTTCCTTCCTCTTTTCTTTTCTTTTCCCCTCTTTTCCTCCTTCTTTTTTTTTTTCCTCCCCATTTCTTCCTTTCTTCCTTTTCCCCTTCCCCTTTCCCTTCTTTTTTTTTCCCTCCTTTCTTATTTGCCTTCCTTTCCCTCCCCTTCGCTCCTTTTTTCCCTCCTTTTTTTCCTTTTTTTTTCCTCGCTTCTTTTTTTTATTTTTTCCCTCTTATCTTCCCCTTCTTTTCCTCCCCTTTCCACCTTCTTTTTCCTCTGGTTCTTTTCCCTTATCCCTTTTCTTCCCTTCATTTTTTCTTCCCCCTTCCTTTTGTTTTTTTTTTTGCTTTCCTCCCTTCACTTTTTTTTTCCCTTAATCTCCTTTTCCTCTCTTCTCCTCTGTTTTCCATTTTTTTCCCTCCCTTTTACTCCTTTCCTCTGTCTTCTTTTTACTCCTTTTCACTCTTTCCTCCCTCAAATGGAAATCTACTAAGGGATTTGTTTTTTTTTTTCATATATTTTATTTTATTTAATCATTATTGTTTTTATTATTAATTAATTTTTATTTAATTATTAATGTTTTAATATTATTAATATAATTAATAATATTATCAATATAAATAAACTGTAAATTAATTTTATTTTTTATTATTATTAAATTGTTTAATATTAATTAATATTAACAAAATTATTTATCAAATATAAATAACTTCGACATTGGGTCCCCTTCGAATTGTAATGTCATGTGTATGTGCGTCTAATCAATCGAAAATGTCCTAGTTTAGAAAAAAAAGCTTTAAACTCAGGATAATAATATTTACAGTAAAAAAAATTTTTAAAATAAATAACAAGTCACATTTTTTTTTTAAAATTTATTTTCTTTTATTGGTTTTTATTTATTATTTATTTACCATTTTTTAAAAATATTTTAATATTTATATATAATTAAACAATTTTTTTTTTTTCAAGATATTTTGTCTTTTTTTTAAAAGTCTATATATTTTTTTATTTTTTTCCATCGTGATTTAACTTTATTACTCAAAATTGTTTACCCATGCTAGTTTCAACTTTTTTTTTTCTTTTTTTTCCAAAATCAACTCAGGCCAATTTTTTTTTTCTTCCCTTATTTTTTTTTTAGTTTTTTTTTACCACAGTATCATTAACTGTTCCTCTATAGCATCCACTAAATCTTCTGACACGGTTCAGGAAAACAATAATTATTTTTCACTTAATTTTTTTTTATTTTTCCCATGCCCACCAAGCAACAGCAACAACACTGCTTTTCTGTTGTAATCAGGAATGATATAGTTTTCCACAAGAAATTAAACCGAATCTACATTTTGCATGGGTTTTAATGGAAAACCTTGTTTTTATCATGATTGTTTTTTTTTCCCTCTCATATTTATTTTTCAATTTTTCTGTATATCTAAGTGGTTTGATTATTATTTCCCATTACGGATTAAGGATTGGGCATTATCTTGAAAAGGAAGAAATCGTTTTACGCAGTTTTATTATCTTCCGTAGCTGCAGGACGGTTTTTTCCTACAGGAGGGAAAAACTTCCAGTCGCAACACGTTTACTCCAAGGCCCGTTTTTTACTCCCTTTATTTTGTCGTGGAGCATAAAAAAACAATAGTTATGGTTAATCGGCGTTTCTCCGTAAGAAAACACCACTATGGAGTCGACAAAAAACGGTGAAACATCATAGGTTTTACAATTATGACGCCTTTTTTCTGGTTGCATAATCATCACTATACATAGCCCTCCCACATACAGCGGTCTGGACTTGTAAACTTATTCTTAAAAAATAGGCGAAAACTCGAATATCCTTTTATATTAACACAAAAATAATATAACGCGATTCCACTGGACCTGTGTTTTGGAAATCAAAAGAGATTTATTGCAGTTTCCTCCTTCTTTTCCACCTGCTTGGAGTTTTCGTCAGGAAAACGTAATTTATATCCTTATTATGCAGCATTTTTCGTTTCAGTCCAAACTAAAGCCAAAAACATCTAGGACAAAAAAACACTGTCCCAGAATACTTACGCCTTCAATACTCATAAAAAGTAAAAATTTCCCAATACAGTCCTCTCTTGTTGTTTTTTTTTTTCCTTATTGTTTTGATTTACGGTTAAAACCATAGATTGTACCTCGTAATGTTTTGTAGACACACGTCAAACTATTTACTGAAAAGGAACATTACATCTATGATGAGCGTAAGTGTAAGTGCATGTTAACCATTGACAACCTTTCCTCGCTCCTGTCTGAGCTTTCTCTTCCTCCCCCGGGTCATTCATATATATATATAATATATATATTATATAATATATATATATATATATTTAAATATATATATATATATTATATATATTATTATATATATAATATATATATATATATATATATAGTATTGGTGTGTGTGTGCGTGGCGGGCCTGCATTTTTTGTGCGTGTGTTTTTTGTACATGTCTATGTTTGTATGTTTATTATTTATATATATATATACATTTTCCTTTCTATAAGTTTGTAATTTTATTAGATATTTATGATATTTAGCTATATTTTTTTTTATTAATTATATTTTAAAAAAATTATTTAATTAGTAATTATAATTAATAATTTATATTTTATTTATTTTATAAACAAAACCACAATTTTCATTCATTTTCATTTATCACAACCTTACCTCTCCTCACTTCTTTTACTTTTACCTCACCTCACTCTACTTCACCTCATCTCTGCTTTCTGACCTCACCTAACGGACCAGGGTCCGGATTCTCCTAGCCCTCAGGTTCCATTTCCTAGTAAAAACACAAGAGAAATATAGGTGTTACTAGAAAATGGGGGAGGAGGATATTTCTTCTCTAGAGGCTTTGGCTTCTGGCTCTTTGGCTCTTGTCTTGTCTTTTTTTGTCTTGTGTTTGTTGTTTTGTTGCTTGTTTGCTGTTTTTCTTGTTGTTGTTTTTGTGTTTGCTGCGATATTATTTTTTTTACGGCCTATATTCTAAAGTGTCCATATTTTTCGAAAAAAACTTGTAATGTGGACTCTGTTAGTACCCATCATATTTTATACCCTGGTATTTTTTTTATCATTTATTTAAAAAATGAAATATTACATATTATTTCATATAATGGATAATATTTATATTTATAAAAATAATAAATTATTAATTATAATATATATACACACACACACACACAAATAATATATATATATTATATATATTATAATATATATATATATATATATATATATATATATATATATATATTATATATACATATTTGAATTTAGATTTATTTCCCACCCACCACCGCCTTCATTTTTTTTCCTCTCTCTCCCTCAGCAAACCCCACGGGAAAAGGTAGATTCATTTTGGTGGGCGATGATAGAAAACAGGGAGATTGCATTATCCCATCAAACAATTGTTTAAGATATTTCGGACCTCTTCCAGTTATGAAAAAGATTTACGCACATTTCTCACCGATTTAACCTACAAAAACTACTGAAGAGATGTCCTTTTCACAACGAAAAACCAGCGACTACTACCAAAGAAACTCTTCAACCCACTTATGTCAAGAATGGTATGTATTTACTAATTAATTTTTTATTATTAAAATATAATATTAATTGATTAATTATATAGATATATATATGGGCATATAGTATAATTTATTTATATAATAAATGATTATATTATATATTTTTATTTTTTTTATTAAAAATTATTTAATTTTTATTATATTATTTTATCTCTTTTCAGTTTGAAAAACTGATAGTGAGAATAAACGATCGCGGGTTTTTTTCGGCGATTTGTATCTAGACAGAAATCAACGATTTGAGGGAAAAAACCCCGAAGAGGGAACCCAAGATTCTTGGGGCATTTAAACCTGGATTTGGATATCACAATATCCTAAATCGCCTGATTTGCCGTAAATTTAAGGATTTTTCGAGCATCTCGAGAAATCAGGGAATAATATTTGTGGGCAACATCAATAGCGCAAAATTGAAAATGAATGCCCATAACTGGATTACTAACACTACAGTCATCCTTACCGAACAACAGGAAAAATCTTTCCACCACTGCCCCGTTTTGAGGTCCACAAGAAAAAACAAAATTTCGTCCAATTCCCTGGAACCACCCCCGTTCCAACTGTTTTTTCCAAAAGCGAAATGGGAAAAACCACCTTACCCCAGGAGGTTTAATGTTCCATTCAGCGGGGAGAGATGGTCCTGCAGTTCCCGAATCCCGCGGAAAGAATTCCAACACCGGTTTTTTTATGGAAACACCTGGAAAAACGAAAGAAGAGGAACCCAAATTCGAAAACGGAGACTAATGGATTTCAGGTAAACCAAGAAATGTTTACTGCACGAAAATAATAAAATAATAAAGTGTAATTTTTTTTTGGCGACCCAAGTATCAATAGAAAAAAATTAAATTGAGAAACTTTGGGCCCTCACAGTTGATAAAGATACCTTAAAAAAGCCTTCAAGAAAACAGATGACGAAAATCGAAATAAAGTTTTGGGAAGGTCAGTTTCCGCAAAGTTATGTTTCCAAAAAAGCATCTTAAAGAATGGAGATATCCGTTTTTGCCAGTTTTGTGAAATACTGGAAACACAAGGGTGAAAAGTAAAAGAAACTATCCTCGGGCACGCTTGAAAAGGAAAGAGAATAACCAGAAAAACAAACCCGGAAGTCATGAAAAGGTCATGAAAGGAGAAAAAAATATTTTCCTCACGTTACCACCCGTCGCCAGTAAAAAACGAAAGTGATGAGCTTGTCGTCTGAGTCCAGAAGTCTCCAAAGGGTTTTATACTCAAAAAAGCAACTCCACGGGCTTACCCAAGAAGAATGATTGGAAGCAAACAATACCCCACCACTGAAAGCAACAGCCCGGGGACTACCTGAAACAATTTCCCCCCATTTTTTGTTTTAAACCCAAAGGGAAAAGGATATTTAAGGGAAAACAGTTCATAAATATATTGCTATGAGTTTACCCCTAAACTAAATGGGCCGTTATTATTCCCCAAAGGACAACACAAAAGGTCATTCATATGTTACCAGAGGGCCTTGAGCAAGCCTAGGACCTGGCAGTCAGTTTGGAGATCTTTTATTATACAATTGTTTTATCTAAAACATTTTTTTGATAAAAGTGGAGTTATGATCGCAAAAAAAAAAATATGTGGAAAAGGCTTTACGGACAAAAAAAGTCCTAAAGAAGAGGCATGAGAATCATTAGAAAACGACGAGAGAAAACAAGGAGTGTTCAAGATCCTATAAAAAAACAGTCAACAAAAAAAAATTATTGCTAGTCAGGATATTCGAACCCCTTTTTACAGGACATTATGCAAAAGATATAACTTACTATAAAGGTTAGAGCCAAGGCTATTTACCCTGATGGCAGTACAGTGTAATAGCCTTCTTACTTATCTTGACTTTTTTTTTTTTATTTTTTGGATGGGAATGCTTCCATCACAAATAGATGTCGCGAAACAAACAACCAGTTTAAAACATGGCCAGTGAGGGGTTATAAAAGATTTGGATTTACCGAAAAAGTTTTTAGCATCCCAGGATTTGAAGGATTTATAGTCACTCAATTCCCAACCGTCGGCCCCGTCCGCCAAGCACCAAATCCCAACCGCCACTACCGCCACCAATCTATTTTAATCGGGGACCATGGTGAATCCGAGGGCCAGTTTTCCACCGCCAAATATCCACTGGAACCCCCACCAGCTCTGCCCCACGCCGCCCGGCGCCGCCACCAACTACCAACCCATTTACCACCACCATCAAAACACCGACCCAAAGCTTGTCTCAAACCTTCCCACTTCCATCGTCGGACCAAAACTTTGCCCGCCACCGCCCGCCGCGGACCCGCCGCCCGCCCACCCCACCACCCGCCGCCGCCGCCCGGCCGCCCCGCCCACTGATCTGATGCTCTTTCTTTAGGACCTTTTTTTGTCCGTAAAAGCTTTTTCATATATTTTTTTTTTTCGCGATCATACTCCGCTTTTTAATCAGAAATGTTAGATAAAGGCAATTGTATATTAAAAAAAATTCTCCAACGCAGGTGGGCAAAAAAAACTGCCTGCCGCGTCCTAGGTTTGCTCAAGGGCCCCCTGGTAAATATGGAATGGCCCTTTTTTGTCCTTTGGGGATATATGGCCATCTAGTTTAGGGGAAAGCTCACGTTTAGTTCCCCGGGCGTTGTCGCTTTCGGAGTGGGGGAAAAATTGTGTCGCTGCGATCCTTTTTTTTTGGCAGGCCCGTGAGTTTGCTTTTTTGAGTGAATCTTGTGGAGTCTTTCTGGACTCAGAGTTGGACAGCTCAATTCAAATTTTCATTGCTTGCTGCGATGGTTGGTAAATGTGAGCATATTTTTTCCTCCTCTTGGTTGGCCTTTTTCCAGACATTTTGCTCTGTTTTCTGGTGCCCTCTTCCTTTCAAAAACTGTGGCCCGAGGATAGTTTCTTTTTTTCCAATATTTCCCGCCAAAAACTTTTTTCAAGACTTGACCATTTCCCTTTCTTTAGGGAATTTGGGACTATCCCCAATGCTTCATTCCGGGTTTTTCGTCCATCTGTTTTCTTGGGAGGGGTCTTTAAGGGTATGTCATCAGCTGCGAGGCCGAGTTTCTCAAAACAATATTTTCTTGTGATATATGGTCGCCATAAATTTACACTTTCACTTTTAGTATGTCGTTGGCCCACCCACATTCCTGATACTTGAAAATTCATCGTCGCTCTGGGGACCATTAAGGTTACTCTTCTTCTCGCTTAAGGTGTTTCATAAAAAAAACCCAGTATTGAATTTCGTTTTGCGGATTCGACCGCCGATAATCTCTCTCGCCGAAGGAAGGGGGAACCAGGGACCTCCTGGGGGTAGGTGGTTCCCATGCGCCTTGAAAAAACAGATGACGGGGGTGGTTCCAGGAAACGGACGAAATTTTGTTTTCTCGTCAACCTCGGACGCCAGTTTGCTGGAAAGATTTACTTCTCTGTTAGGTTAATATTGGATGGTAGTGTGTAGGTAAATCTTTAGTTACGGCAATTATTTCATTTTGCATTAATGATGTGCCATTAATTATTCCCTGATTCTTTTCGAGATGCTTCGAATTTCCTTGGAATGCAGGCAATCAGGCGATTAGGGTATTGAGAGAATCCAGATTCCGGGTTAAAAGTGGGCCCAGGGGTCTTGTATCCTCTCCTGGGTTTTGCTTTCAAGTAAAATTTGAATCTCCGCCTCGATTACATCGCTGAAAATTTCGCCATCGTTTGCTTCTTCACTCTCTGTTTTCAAACTGGAAAAGGAGAGGAAATTTTTTTTATTATTATTTATTATTATTATTATTATATTATAAATTATAAAAATCAAAAAAATATAATATTATTTTATTATTATAATATTTATATATAATTTAAATATATATATAAATATATAATTTATTTATATATAAATTTAATATATATAATATATATTGCATATATATATATAATATATATATAATTATATTATATAATATATATTATATATATATTAATATATATATAAAAATTTTAATTCAGTAAAAATACATTACCATTCTGGACATTAAAGTGGATGGAAAAGAGATTTTGGTTAGTAGTCACTGGTTTTTCATGCATTAAACATTCTCTCGGTTAGCTTGCAGGTAAAATCAGTGAGAATGTGTGTTAAATCTTTTCATTTTCTGGAGGTCGAATATCCTAAAAACAAATTGTTGATGGTGGGATATGGAATCTTCCTGTTTTTTACCATCCTCACCAGAATGATCTACCTTTCCCGTGGATTGCTGAAGTGAGAGAAGAAATTAATGAGGAGGAGGGAGGGGGGGGGGGGACAAATTTAATTCCATATATCTAATCTATCTTATCTATCTATATTAATATATATAATATTAAATTTAATCTATTATATATGAAAGATATATATAATATATATATTATTTTTTTTGATAAAATGGATAAAAAACAAAAAAAAATTAACAAGGGTATAAAAATATGGACGGGTTAACTATAGGGTTCCACATTTAACAAAGTTTCGAAAATATGGGGACCACTTAGGAATATAGCCACAAAAAAAAAGAGCTAAACACCCAAAGAGGGCCGGCCGCCGGACACAAAAAGAAGAAGAAGAAGAAAGAAAGCAAAAAAAAAGAGCCAAGGGAACCCACCAAAAGGCAAGAGCCAAGAGCAGCCAAGAGGCAGGCCCAGCAAGCCAAGCCCAAAGCCAAAAGCCAAGGCCAAGGCCACAAGCCAAGCCAAAAAAAACCCAAGCCAAAAGGCCAAGCCAAGCCTCTAGAGAGGGGAAGGCTACCCCTCCTCCCCATTTCTGGTAAACCACCTATATATTTTCGTTTGTGTTTTTTTTACTAGGAAAAAATGGAAAACCTGAGGGGTTAGGAGCTTTCCGGGACCCTGGTTTCCCGTTTAGGTGAGGGTTCAGATAGCACAGAGATGATGAGATGAAGTAGAGTGAGAGAATTGATGTTTGGGAGGTTGGAGGTGAGAAAGGGGCGAGGGAAAAGTTAAGGTAAAGGTAAAAAGTAAAGGTAAAGGTAAGGTTAAGGAGTGATAAAGATGAAATAAAAAAAATAATTGTGTAAATTTTATATAATAAATAATAATAATAATAATATAATAAAATATTAATTATAATAAATATTAATGTAAAAAAAATTAATAAATAAAAAAAAAAAATATAGTCAATATTATAAAATATATATAATAAAAAATTTTAACTAACTTTACAGAGAGAAAAAATAAAAAATAATAAATAAATAAAAAATAACAAAAAAGTAGTTATGTACAAAAACAAAACCCAACCCCGCACAAAAAAAAAAGTATGTATGCATGCATGGCATGCCACCCACAACCACAACACACCACACTATATATATAATATATATATATATAAATATATATATATATATATATATAATAATATATATATATATTATATATATATAATATATGTAATATTATATATATATACCACACAAATATATATTATATATATATATTAATATAATTATATATATATTAATATATATATAATGACCGTGGGAGGGAAAGGGAAAAGTTTTAGACAGGAGCGAGAAGTGGTCCCACTGGTACATGGCACTTTACACTTTACGCTCATCATAGAAAAATATGTCTTCTTTCACTAAACAAAGAGGACCATTATGTCTGCAAAAAACATCCAACGAGATACAAATCTATGGTTATTTACCGTAAACCAAAAATCAGATAAAAAAAAAAAACAAGAGGGGAGTATGTATCTGAATTTTAACTTTTTATGAGTATTGAAAACGTTAGTATCCAGGGACAGTGTTTGTCTTAGAGTTTTTGGCTTTTATAGAACTGAAACGAAAATGCTGCATAAATAAAGGGAATTATAATTTTACGTTTTCCTGACGAAACTCAAAAACAGTGGGAAAGAAGAAGAGAGGAAACTGCATAATTTTCTTGATTCAACAACCAGGTCAGTGAATTGCGTTATATTTTTTTGCTAAATATAAGGATAAACGAGGTTTTCGCCCTACTTTTTTAAGGACTACGTTTACAAAAGTCCCAGGACCGCTATATTGTGGGAGGCTATGTATAGTGGGACGATTATGCAAACCAGGAAAAAAAGCAATCATAAATTGTAATCCTATGGACGTTTTCAGCGCTTTTGTCGGACTCCATTAGTATGTTTCTTACGGCGAACCGCGATACTATACTATGGGTTTTATGCTTCAACGAACAAAAATTTAGGAGTAACAACGGCCTTGGGAAGAAAAAACGTTGTTTACGACTGGAGCACCTCTGTCAGAAAAAAAACAATCTTGCAAGCTACGGAGGATAAAAAAACTGCGGAAAAACGATTCTTTCATTCAAGATGATGTCGATATTAAATCCGTTAATGAAAATTTAATCAACCCCCTTAGATAATAAAATAAAATTAAAAAAAATAAAAATATGAAGGAGAAAAAGGACAATCACGATAAAAAATAAGGTTTTTCCATTTAAACCCATAAGAAAAAATAAACTTTTGTTCAAGAAAATATTTGTTTTTTACTCAGGGGACCAGGTTTTACCACAAATTAGAGGTTGATTTTTTTGTTAAAAAAATTTTTTTTATTCATTTACCTTGTAAAACAGAAACAGAAAAAAAAAACACAACAGTTAATTAAATGAAAAAATATAAATATAGAGTGGAGGTGGAAAAATTGATAAATCATTCCTGAAAAACATGTCAGAAAGATTCAATGGATGCTATAGAGGGAAAACCGTTTAAAAGATTTTAATATAATATATTATAATTATATATAATATTATATATATTATATTATATATATATAATATATTATAATATTATATATAATATATAAAAAAAAAAAAAC
Organism: Penaeus monodon; assembly: GCF_015228065.2. Taxonomy (NCBI): domain Eukaryota; kingdom Metazoa; phylum Arthropoda; class Malacostraca; order Decapoda; family Penaeidae; genus Penaeus; species Penaeus monodon. The sequence continues at coordinate 11,783 of NW_023639828.1, forward strand.
AAAGCGAAAATTAGG
>NW_023639829.1:0-11797 GCF_015228065.2 Penaeus monodon
GCAAAAAATTTTTTGGAAAAGCTAAACCAAAAACCCAGGGCTGTTTATAAAAAGCCCTTGAATCCCGTCTCCTTTTCCCTTCCCCACGACCCCCGTAAAACCCGCCTCCCAGTAACGAGGTCGTTCGCAGAAGAGCCGCTGCCAAATTGGGTGATAGGGCGTCGCGGGGTTTTCTAGTTATGTAAAAATGGCCCCGTGGCTACGGGGGGGCTTGACAAGAAAAATTTTTTTCTTTTTTGTACATCTTTTCCTTCACACACACACCCACACCACCCACACACACACACACAAACACACACCACACACACACACACACACACCACACCACAACCACAACACACACACATACACCCCCAATACCCACACCACACCACACACAAAAGTTTAAATATATTATTATATATATATATATATATATATAATATAAACATATCTTATATGAAAAAATTGAATTTAGAGAGAGAGAGACCCCCAAAGATAGATAAAAGAAAAGAGGGGGAAAGAGAGAGAGAGAGAAAATATTCCACATATATATAATTTATTTTTATAATTATAATATATATTATATATATATATATATATATATATAAATTACATACTTATTTAAAAATGTTTTTAGAAAAGAGAGGAGAGGAGAGAGAGAAATATTTTCCCTACCACACAATATATAATATTATATATATAATATATTATATATTATAATAAAATTATTAATACATGAAATTAGAATATGAACAAGAAAATTATTATTATGTAAATTATACTTTTAATTATATATATATATATATATTTTTATATATATAATATTATATTAATATTAATTATATATAAATATATGTGTGTGTGTGTGTGTGTGGGTTTGTGTGTGGTTGTGTGTGAAAATGTTTAATATTTTTAAATTAAATTATAAAATATATAAAATATAAATATAAAAAACTGTTACAATAAATGGAGGGGTTGGGAAAATGGAAAAGTTCACTTTTTTGGAGCTGTTTTAAATAATTACAATGATACCCCCGGGGATAAAAAAAAAAATTCCTTTTGCCAAACGCCACATTTTTCTCTCAAAACATTGGAAAGACGAAGCTTTCCCTTAGGGGGCAAAGCTGGGGTTATTGAATTCATTATTTTTCCCCAATTGCATCATAGGGTTTTGATGTTGGGGGGAAAAAAAATAGACAGAAAAGATAAATATTTTTTGAAATTGGTTTTTACGCGATACTACGTTTTTAAACGGACGAAAAGAAAAACGAATGATGAATGCTGAAAAAAAAATTGAAAAACCCCGGCTTTTGGACATCGAAAAAAGGGAAAACAAATTTTTTATTGGTCTGTGATGAAATAAAAGTATTGAGAAAACTTGCTACAGGGAGGGGGATAGGAAAAAAGAAAAAGAGGAAACCGAGAAAGACTGCGGGGCAATAAAAGATATTTGGGGCTGTCGGGTACAAGTGGAAAGAAAAGCGCAAGACAATTGGGGGCAAAGGGATGGTGGAGGGGCCCACGGCTGCTCAAACATGAGCATACCGTTTTGATGATAAATTATATTATATATATATATATATATATATAAATATATATATAATAATAATAAATATCCCATTCGTGACTAAACGTGCGGTTTTTGAAAACCTATTGGGCCATGACATCAGAGTTGCGGGTTTTTATAGGGGGGAGGGGGATGTTTTTTAGGAAATTTTGTTGGTGGTTTTTCACCTCCCCATCAATCGCAATAACTACCCCTACCGTATCGGGGATTGACTCCCCCAACCCCTTGCAAACCCGGCGTTTTTTGGTTAGAAGAATATACTCGCATGCGGGCGTTTTGCATATGTTGGGTGCGTATTTATAACATATCAGTAATAATACATTATGTATATTGTATTTGTGTGTGTAGGTAGGGATAAAATATACAGTATTTGTATTTTATATATTTTAATAGTACATATATACTTATAAAAATCATATTATGATATATTATACATTAACAAAAATACCCTAAATTTAATATTTACTTTTTTACAAAAAATACATAATATGTAAAACTATAATATCATATATAAAATAAACCATATTAATACATATATGTTTAATACATACATATATAAACTATGATGTAATATATATATATATATATAATTATTATTATATATATATTTTAAAATATATATTATTAATAAAAATATGTTATGTGTATACGTATATTGTGTGTGACAAAGTTTTTTAAAAATAATAAAATATATATATATTTTATATATAAAATATTTAAAATATATATATTATATATTGTAATATATAAAATTATATGAGTATGTGTTTGGTGTGTGTGTGCTGCATATATTATATATATATATATATTAATTAATATAATATATATATATATATATAATTTTTAAAAGAGAGAAGAGAGAGAGAGAGAGAGAGGGGTGAGGGAGGGAGAGAGAGAGGGAAGGAGAGAAGTAGATACAAACAGACAATATGATATTATACAAAAAGTTGGGGGGTATTACATTCCTATTTGTCGACATAAAAACGCTTTTTAATTGGAAAAAAATGCGGGTGAATCGACAGAGTGAGGGTTTTCCTTTGTTAAATTTGCGGATGTGGGGGAACATAATTGGAATTTCCTATAAGTATGTGAAAATGTCAAAAAACGAATCTATCTTATTGCTCAATAATTTTTAAACGGTAATATGTGTTTGGGGACAAAAAATTAAAATTTGTTTTGCGAAGGTGGCGACAAGTCCCAGCACGGCTAAGTTTTCCGAAAGCGGGGGTAGAAATCGTTTTCAGCACCGTAAAAAGTAATAAAAAGCGAGTGATAAAAAAAAAAATTTAAAGGTTTCTTCCCATAGGTACAGGATGTCTTTTATAGTGAAAGGGAAAGCAATAACCATATCCGCCATACACAGATTTTTAAAGAATTGGCAATACAAAGAATAATAAAAATTTTTTGGGAATTTCCCCTTTAATACCCTAGAAAAACCTGATCGAAGGGTTTCTTTATAATTTTTTAAAAGTTTTTATCTTTCAGGGGTCTTTTCCCCCGGAAGACTCTTTCTTTTCTTTCAGTAAAAAGTTTGCAGTATCCCCGACAAACCTCTTTAAATGAAACCAGTAACCGAGGTACAAAGGGCTGGGGTCCCTGCGGGTTTAACCCAAAAATTTGGAGTTCGTTAGGCAGATAAATATGGTAATCATACATTTTTTCCCTAATCAAATTTAAAGTTTTACTCTAAAAGTATATAACGATTATATGTATAAACAGTATAAAACCAACAGAAGCTTGTGTCTGCTTTCTGCTGTAGCTTTTAAAAATTGTGGGGAAAAATTTTATTTTCACCCCGTGACCCCGTTCTAAAAAAAATAATATTATTATAATTATATATATAGAATGATATAGATATAGATATAGATCTAATATGGAAAATAGAATAGATTAGTTGCTAAAGTATGTTAGTATGATTGATATATAATTATGTATATATACTCAAACCATCATCACCATCATTATCATTTATAGTGTAAAACCCTTCCCAATCAAAAAAAACCTCAAGAGTCTTTTAACATATAACCCAAATCCCTTTACCCCGAAATTTTTTTTGGCTAATTTTTGCGAGTTGGAGCGGAGGCCGCCCCCGAGGAAAAACCCAAGCAAAGCTAGTTAAAAATCACAAAACAAAACCGGGGGGACCCCTTTTTTTTCCGCCCTGAACATTCGCCGCATGAGTGAGGGGCGGCAAGAACACGCCGTAGGAGGGACCCAAAGCAAGGGGAGGGGAGGGAGAGGGAAAGGGGCGGGGAGGGGTTGCGGGAGGGGGGAAGAGGGAGGGGGAAGGGGCGAAGGGGGGTTGCAGGGGGGGGGGAGGGGGAGAGGGAAGGATGAGGGGGGGGTTGCAGGAGGGGGGAGAGGGGGGGGAAAGGGCGAGGGGGGATTGGGGAGGGGGGGAGAGGGATAAGGGTGGGAGGGAGGGGGAGTGGATGGATGGGGGAGGGGTTGGGGGGAGGGGGAGAGAGAGGTGAGGAGCGGGAGGGGACGGAGAGGGGTGAATGTGGGAGAATCGGGGGGAAGGGAAAAGGGAAAAAAAAGGAAGGGGGGGGGGAAAAGGGGAAAAGGAGAGGGAGAAAAAAGGGGGAAGAACACAAGAGTGTATAGGAAAGAGGGGAGGGAATAGAAAAAAAGAGAGAGATAGTGAAATATGAGGGGAAAGGGAGAGATATCAAAAATTTTATTGCAACCAAAATGACAATATATTTTATGTCAGAATGAGTAATTATGACACAGTAACTACTTCATTTCCAAAACCCGTTTCCCCTCAAAAACCTGCTCCAAAAAAGAACCCAGCAGTGCGCGTGAGTGGCTTTTGCGTAGTGGTCTGCGTGTATGTGGTGTCTGTCGTGTATGCGTCTTTGTTATGGGGGGGTCTGCGTGTTGCTCTTTGTGTATGTGTGTGTCTGTCTGGTAGCGTCTTTTGTAGGGTTTGTGTGTGTGTGTGGTAGGGTTTTCGTGTGTGTGTGTTGTGTGGGGGGTGTGTGTGTGTGGGGTTTTGGGTGTGTGTGTGTTTGGGTGTGTGGGGTGGTGTTGGTGTGTGGTGTCTGTTGTCTGTGGTTTGTGTGTGTCGTGTGGTGCTGTATGTATGTGTTGGGCATATGGCGCGGTGCGTCTGTGGTGTGGTCTGGAGCATTCATGCAACTCTAAAAAACCTTTTTCAATGGCAGGGGGCCCCTGGCTCAGGTTTGGTGGGGCGACAGAAAACGGCAAAACAATTTAATTTTCAGGGGTTTTTATAGAGTTCCGTAATGCCGCCCCTTTCCCTGCCCCTGAAAATTTTTTAAAAGTTTTGATTTTTCATTTTCGTTTTTTTCTTTTGGTAAAGTCATTTTGATGCAAATATTTTTGTTATTTTTAAAAGACATTTCTTTTTTCCATATGAAAATTTAGTTTTTTTAATTTTTTCTTCTTATTTTTCGATCGTCTCTTTCAGTTACTTTTATTCTGTACACACACACACACACTATAATATTTATTAAATATAAATTTTAAAATTTTATATATATATATATTTTTATATATATAATATAATTATATTTATATATATTAAATATAATATATATATTATATATATATTATATATATGTTTGTGTTTGGGTGTGTGTGTGGTGGGTGTGTGTGTGTGTGTGTGTGGTGTGTGTTTTTGTTTGTGTTGTTTTTTGTTTGGGTGGTGGTGTGTGTGGTGGTGGTTGTGTGTGTGGGGTTTTTGTTTTTTGGGTTTGGTGTTGTGTGTTTTGTGTGGTGTGGGTGTGTGGTTTTGTGTGTGTGTGGGGTGTGTGCATGGGTTTTGTACACCACACTAAAAAATTTAAAAATACTATCATATCGTGGTGTGTGGTGTATATATTATATATAAAATTAAAATATATTAAATATTTTAAATTATATATAAATAAATATAAATATATATATATTATATATAATAATATAATATATAATATTTTTTTATTTATTTATTTTTTGTGGGGGTGTGGGGTGTGTGGTGGTTTTGGTGTATATATAAAATTAATATTATAATTTAAATATATATATATATATTATTTGAATTTAATAATTACAAATATATATATATATATATTATTAATAATTTTATATATATTATTTTTTAAAAATATAATATATTATATATAATATATATATATAATATATATATATGCAAAATATTATATTAATAAAATTTTTAAATTATATATATATATATATATGTGTGTGGTGGTGTGTGGGGTGTGGTTGTGTGGTGTGGTGGTGTTGTGGTTGGTGTTTGTGTGTGGGGTGTGTGGGGTTTTTGTTTTTTGGGGTGTGTGTGTGTGTGTGTGGTGTGGTGTGTGTGTGTTTTTTTTTTTTTTTTTGGGGGGGTTTGTGTTTGGTGTTATTTGTGAAATTTTTTTTTAAAGATGGAAATGTAGCCCCCTCGGCGACACTTCTTGCTCTTTCTCCCATTTTTTTTGATTTATTAAACTCTTTTTTTTAAAAATAAAAATGCGTTTTTTTTTCCATTTCGTTGTTTTTAAAATTATTTTAAGTTATTTGATTGTTCAAGGCTTTAATTTCAATATTTAGAGAAAAATTCAGTCATTTAGGGTCTGTATTGTTTTTTTTAAAACGTTTACGTAAAAAGGGGGGAAAAGGGGAGAAAAAACACATGGCCTGTAAAAAACCACAACCACGGAATAGAAGAACAGCATTCCCCCTGGGCAAAATGATACAGGTATGAATTTTCCAATCAGACTTTTTGGCAAAAAACATGATCTTGTAAAACTAGGTTTTTTAAAAGGGGATTTGGGTCAGAAAAAACGATGCTTTTTCAACTTTCCTTGAACGCTGGTGCCCGGAGTTTTGGGGGGGTCTGGAGTCTATGGGGGGGGAATATAGATAGATTATGAACATTATCAAGATAAGCGTTCTGTAAAAGTAACTGCAAATTATGTTTCCCCGGGCCGCCGTCCCCCAAAAAAAAAACTTCATTTTTTTTTTTTTTTTTTCTTCGTTTTTTTCCTCTTTACAATTTTTGCAACCCCGTGATCCCCGTCCATTTTTTCTTTTTAATTAAACACGTTCATTTTATCTATAATGTGTTTTTCTACTTGAGACCGGGGAGAATTTGCCTTATTCTTTCCGCTTTGGGACCCTTAGCACCGCCCCGGAACGTCCCCCGCCCCCTCCAAAGCCCCGCCTTCCCCTCCCCTGCGGAACTTCCCCCCCGAATGGTCCATCTGGCTCGTTTTAAAATTGGAAAAACGTGTGAGTGTGTGGTGTGTGGTGTGTGTGTGTGTGTGTGTGTGTGGGTTTTTGTGTGTTGTGTGTGTTGTGTGGTTTGGGGTGTGGGGTGTGTGTTGGGTTTTCCCCCCCACCTTTTTGCGCAAAAAGGGGGTTTGTTCGTATTTTTATATCATAACGCAAGAAGCAGCCTAGTTAATTTGAAGGCGTCTATTGGTAAAAAGATAAATTTCAGGCAATTTTCGGCCGAATAACCCCTGGAGGAAAATAGATTTTGTTTTTGAAGGGAAATACATTATAGCATGATTTTTTTTTAAAAGGAAAAATCCCGAAGGGAAAGTATGTCCCATTTTTTTTTGTTGTTGTTTTTTTTGTTCGTTTTATGCAAAAAACAACATTTGAAGGCGTGGCAAAAAAAGATGCTTTAGCACTCTCCCATCCCCTCGCTTTTACCCGCACTCTTGCTCTCACACAAATCCCTTGCGTAAATAACTAACAATTTAGTTTTTTAAACCCCCTTTTCCCCCACGCTTTTCCTCTCCCTCCTCCCCTCTTTTCTTTTCTCCGCAGAAATGCCCCAAACGTGGAGCTTGGATGTTTAAAAACTTTCGGCGATCTCACATGCTTATGTTTTTCGAAGGGTTTTTTTTATCTAATGTTTAAATTTTTTGTGCCCAAAGTTTATAAAGGAAGAGGAAAATAGGTAGATAAAAATTTTTTGAAAAATATTTGGACAGTAGTTTTTAAAATTTAAACTTTTGGTTTTGTGACCCTTTTCACAATTTTTTTTTGCTTTTTTGTAAAAGCACTGTGGGTTTTGTTTTTCGAAAACATATTATGTCTCCTTTATTTTTGTCCTTGAAAAATTATAGAAAAAGTAAAAACAAAGGGGTTTTTCCCTTTAAAAAAATTTTTCTCCCCCCCCCCCCCCCCCGCGTTTTTCACGTTTACTTTTTCCCGATATTTGGCAATAACATTTTATGGATCAAAATCGATTTTCATGTTAACAGTGATGATTTATTTCCCCAGCACACCCATTAAAAAGTTTCATTCAATTATTTCACCAAAATTAATTTATATTTTTTCATTAATAATTTCCTATTAAATTTTATTATAATTAATACATTATAAATTTTCATTATTAGATGATGGATGAGATTATTTTTATTATCATTGTTATTTTTTCTTTCATTATCGTTATGTTTTCGTTATCGTTATCGTTATCGTTTTCGTTATCTTTTTCTTTCGTTATCGTTTTCGTTTATCATTTAATTATATTTATCATTATCTTATCATTTCCCATTGCCTTGCCATTGCCATTCCCTTGCCATTTTCATTGTCATTGTCATTGCATTGTCATTGTCATTTTCATTTTCCCTTGTCATTGCATTATTATTATTTTATTTTTATTATTTATAATATAATATATATATATATATAATATATATATATTATATAATTATATATATAAATATATCCATCACATCATCATCAAGGGGTAACGCCGACGGGGGCGCATGGGCCCCAAACCACCCTTCGCTTCCGCCACGAAATCCCTTTGGGGATCTCCAGGCAGGCCTACGGCCCCTCCAATTCCCACGACGGTCCACGAGCTGCCCCAAACCATGTCTCTGGGGGGTCCACAGGTCTCCTCCACCCAGGGTTGTCTGCAAGAGACAATGTGGGCAGGGTCGTCCACGGGAGACGAGCTAGGTGCCCTTACTTGAGTTGGGGGACCCGGATTATGCAGTAAAAGGTCCCATGCCCCGTCTCACTGGTTAAACCCCCGGTTGGGCACTGGTCCCCGCCAAATGTAGCCCTGATCCGGCAAGGGACTTGTTTCAAAAAACAAATGTGGCAAGAAAACTGGTAGGGGCCGGTTTCGCTTCCCTAGTCAAAAAAGGCGTATCAAAGGGCCCTTTAAGACACGCAGCTTTGGGCCTTCTGCATAGGGAATGACATCTCGAAATGCTCTTGTGTCGAATTCATGCTCCTGTTCCCGACCCCAACCATCTATTTAAACCTTCTTGTCTGACAGTCAGAGATATGGGCTACACTACCAAGGTATGAAAATTTTCTGTAATTCAACGCCTTGCCGCAAACGAATCGTCTGAAAAAGGGTTTCCCCCCAACCCAAAGTCTTTAATCTTGGTCTTGGTCCGGGAGACTCTAGGCCTAGGAGTTTTCCCCCTCATTGCTAAATGCTCAAGAGCCGCCACTAGTAAACCCCAAGGACTCAGAGGGGATAGCCTTTCGTCGGAAAAAGTCAAGGTTTTAGACCTTGATATTGCCTAGTGTTGCTCCACCCCTGATTTTGGGGTTTTATTAGCCCTGAAAAGTTTTGGGTTTCGGGGAAACCCAACCCTTTGGGCCTCCCCCTAAATTTAACAGGGAAGAAGTTCGAAAGACCCCCCCACATTTTTCGGGGCACTTTCAGTACCAGTATAAAGGCCCTGCAAATTAAGCCAATATCTGTGTCAAAATTCCCCCCCTGAGCCCTCAGGATCCCCCAAATAGCGTTTCCCGATGCCCCCGGGGAGTCAAAGGGCCCTTCTTGAGGTCGATGGGGGGTTGAAAAGAAAACCCACTCCCAAAACTCACAGACGGCATTCCACAATTTATTTAAAAAGCGTTTTGCCTAGTAAACCCCAAAAAAGGGGGGCTCCTTCCGCTGATGCCTAGAAAGGGGTTGGGAAAGCCCCTTTTTCAAAAGAATGGGGGCGAAAAAACCATGCGGGTATCCCTGAGCAGTGAAATGCCCCCCGGAGTTGCTATTTCCCAAACGATCCCCTTTCCCCCTTTCCAGAGAGGGAGGGAACCATCCCCCTCAACAGGTCAGGGGGAATGGTCCCAAACCTGCCGGATGGCAGTCGGGCCCGGGTATGAAAACCTCGGCCATAGGTTCCCCCCCCAGCCTTTTGCAGTTCCCCCCAGGGATATCACAATTTTCTTTTAGCTTGGAAATCACCCCTTTTAAAACCCCTGGTTTTTTGTAGAAGGGTTTTCCCCGCTGGGTGGGGTGTCCGGCCCCAGACACTGAGACTCGCTTTTCTCCCAAACTAACTGTTTGGGGGGGTCCCCCCTGGTACAACCCGCTCAAAAAAACTCAGCCCAAAAGTTCACGAAAAACCCCAAAATGATCTTTTTTATCTGTCCATTCCACTGATCAAAAAACTGCAGTCCCTTTTGTGAGGAGGGGTTTTGAGGGGGTTTTTAGTTTTCCTCAGGGGTTGGTTTGGCAGGGCGAAGGTCATTTAAATAAGAAAAGGCCTTCAAACCCCTTTCAAACCAAAATTCCCTGGGGAAAGAACTGTTAAATTTCCCTTTCCAGTGTGTCCGGCACCTCACCATGGAACGACGCAAGACCTTGGGGGTTCCCTTTTTGCCAAGCCTTGCGCCCCCGCTTCATTGGGCCCCCTTAATGTCTCCAGGGGGGATGGGAAATTTTGCCTTGGGCCCCCCGGGGGCGCCAAAGGCTCCTGGGGTTTTTTTACGCCCCTTTTAAGAGCTCCCACCGAGCAATGGGTTTTTCAGGGTTTCGAGTTCGGGGGGTCGGCGACAAATGCCATGTGAAAACCCTTGGGCCCCACTTCCCCCTCCCCTTTTGTCTGTCCCCCGGGGGACACCTTGGGTAGCCCTGGAGGACGGGGGGGTTTTTAAATAGACCCGCAAGTAACCACAACTAGTCTATGGGCGGGCCACAGAAAAATCGGCACTCCGGTAAAAACCCCGCAGTTCGGAGGCCTCCATCGCTGAAAAGGAATGTGGGGCGAAACTCCTTGACCACCCCGTTAAAATTTTTATCCAAATGGGAAACCAAAAGTTTCCCGGGAAAGCAGGGACCCCTGGGGTTTGGTGTTTTGTGTTATATATATATATTTTATATATATATATATATTTTATATTAAAATATATATATATTATATATATATATATTTTATATTTTACTGAGAAAATTTTCATAAACCCCTTCTAAACAGTTTTTTTTTTATATTTTTGACTTTAAAATTTATAAATGATTCGTCCCCGTGGATAAGAATTAGTTTTTTTTCAAGCACAGAAATAAGGATTTAAATTTTATATAAAAACAGGGTTTATTTTTTGCACAAATTTTTTTAAACCCTTTTTAAAGTTTTGGGGCCCTTCCCGATTTTTTTGCTGCGGGCGGAGACAAAGCGCCCCTCAGAGGGGGTAAAAGGGGCCATCTGTGCGTTAAAAGGGGGGGTTTGGGGGTTGATTTTGCCCCAAAGATGGATTACGGAAAAGCAAACAATTGGCAAAAGCAGGGGAAGTTTTTCTTTTCCCCAATTAAAAAAGGAAACATTTTTCGAGGGGGGTTTAAAAAAGGGGGGTAATTTCAGGCATGAAAAATCCCCCCTTTTTTAAGAATTTAAAATTTTTTTGGTAGAAAAAGGGCCTTTATTGGTTGTTTAAAGTATTTCACAGGAAAATAAAATTTTTTAATTTTTTTTATGGTATTAATTTTTTAAGCCTTCTTTCTAGGGGGATTTTTGGCTTCCAAAAAATTTAAAATCCCGCATTGGGAAAAATTTTTTTTCCCCCCTTTTTTTTTCCTTTTAAAAATAAAAATTTTTTAATTTGGTTTGGGAAATTTTTTTTTTTTGGGGGAAAAACCCCTTCCCCCAAAAAATAATTTTTTTTTCCCTTTTGGAAAGCAATTTGGGGCCAAAGGGGCCACAAAAAAGGGCGCGTTCCATTCACCGTGTTTTAAAATTTTTTTAAAAAATTAATTTTTTTTTTTATTTTTGGGGGTTTTTTTAAATTTTTAAAAAAATTTTTTAAAATAAATTTTTTAATGAATTATATTTTATTTTTTTATTACTTATTGTTTTTTATCATATATCATTATTATTATTAATTATTATTATTATCTTTTAATTTTTTTATCATTATATTATTTTATTATTTCTCTTCTTTTTATTATAATTATTTTTATTAAAAATATTATTATGTTTTATTTTATTTTATTTTTATTTTATTATTTTATTTTATTTAATTTTTTTTATT
>NW_023639830.1:0-11796 GCF_015228065.2 Penaeus monodon
GGGGGGGGGGGGGGGGGGGGGGGGGGGGGGGGGGGGGGGTTTTTTTTTTTTTTTTTTTTTTTTTTTTTTTTTTTTTTTTTTATATAGTATTTTTTCTTTTTTTCCCCCCAAAAAATTTATCAAAAAAAAGGCTAACACCGAGGGGGAGCAGGGCCCCCATCCACCTTAGTTTCCAGCCACGAGGACCCCGAGGGAGTCCCCAGGGGGCCCACGGCCCATCTCAAATTTCTTCGGCAGGTCTCATCGAGTCCCCAAGCCATGATTCCTGGGTGTCCCAAGGTTTCCTCCACCCGGGGGTTTTTTCCGTAGAGAGACAACTGATGGGCGGGGTCCCCACAGGGGGGACGAGCTGGGTGGCCATATAGGATTTGGGCGATCCCGGATTAGCAAGAAAACAGGCCCCATGCCAGTCTCACGGTGAAAACCCGCGGTTGGACATTTGGTCCTTCAACTGATCCCTGATCTCCCCTTGATGCCTTAAAAAAAGGTTGAAGGCGAGATCAAGACATGATAGCGTTACCCCAATACATAAATGTATATTGTGTGTGAGTTATATATATATATATTTTATATATATATTTATATAATATATATATAAATATATATATATATTAATTTATATATTTATACTTTGTTAATATAAAATATATATATTATTATATATATATATATATATATAATATATATATAGAGAGAGAGAGAGAGAGAGGGGAGAGAGAGAGAAGGGAGAAGAGAGAGAGAGAGAGAGAGAGAGAGAGAATATTAAACACATCATATGTACATTTTATTTTTTAATAATATATATTATAAAATATTTATTATATTATTATATACATATATTTTATATACATACTATATACATATTTCCCAACAACATTATAAATATATATTAATATATATTATATAATAAAATATTATATATATATATAAATTAATAATAAATTTATATGAGTTGTGGTGTGTGGTGTTTTTTATATATAAATATATAATATTAATATAATATATAATTATATAAAATTTTATATATAAAGTAGGGTAAAAGAGAAATTGCATCACTGGGAAATACGGGGAAAATAGAGGGTTTGTGTCGGAAGAGGTCATATAAAGTTTACAAATTTAATAAAAACCCAGGGGAAGAAGGGAATGAGGAACACCACCGGGGAAAGTTTACTAGGGATAGTCGTGACCCTTAGAGATTTTTGGCGAGGGAAGAACAAGTTAAAACAGTCTTTCCCAATTTTTACCGCAGTTTGAAAAAACTGTAAAAGTATATGAACCCTATACAAAGGCTAGCAGGGGGAGGGATAATTGTAGGGGCGGCTAACTATTTTTTTTTAAAAGAGTACAACACAGTAAGGGGAACAACGAGCGATGCCTTAGGGTAAAGCGGGAGCGGGGGTCACGCCCGGCAATCCCCATGGGGGGAAAGGGCTGGACCGACCTTCCCACGTCGGGGATGGGCACGAGGTTAGACGGGTCAATAAAATCGATCTACATCCTTGATGAGTCAAGGGTTTCTTAACTCGACCTAAACCCGTGGTAGCCAGCAATGGGGTCTTTTGTCTAATGGACCTTAACACTTGGTCGCTGGGCACGAAAGAGTAGGGGGTCCCCCTTGGGGCACAAAAGTGAGCGCAGACCATGGGGTTTGGAAGGAAAGTGGGGGCGTTGGGGAAAATGTAGGAACAGCTGCAGGAAGGGGGGGGAAAAAGGGGAGTCCCCGGTTCGTTTTTTAATGACCCCCAATTGCTGGGCCCACCACTCACCCCTTGCCCTCAAGGCGCCTTAGTTTTCCCAAAGGGTGACCAAAACTTACTTTTCATCTCGTTACGCGTGCTTTGTTCTTGGGGATTTTCATGGCTGCTTGCCCCTGTTTTCCCTTTTTCGGGCCCCAGTAAAAATCCCTCATGACGCCCAACATCCTCGAAGGTCCCCACAGGTCCCCTTTTTTTCGGTTTCGTTTTAATTTCCTGTAGCCCTTTGCCCAGGCCCAGCTCAGCGGCCCTCATCCCCCACCTCGCGATCTGTTACTGTTCTCGGCTAATGCTGCCCTCAGTCCTCAGCCTCTTGGGCTTTGGGGCGGTGATACCTGTATGAAAAGCTCCTGGATTGACTGGATTTGCGGGGCCAGGCAGCAGTGCCCTTCCACCGCATCCCGGGGAACTGGTACCCCACTGCGAGTTTTCCCGGTCCTTTCCCGGATCTATGGGGGTCCCCGGGAGGGGGCGCCCTTCCACTACATCTAGGCGGTTAATACCGATCTGACAAAAACATCCGGGTCACAGGTCTATGCGATCTTCCAGTGACATCTACCAAAGCATCCTAAGGTGATCGTTTTACAGCAGGGTCCTCTTCGGTGCGTTTTCGTTACGTTGGTCCGATGGCTATATATAGTCGGGGACCAGATCATACATGAAGGCCAGATTAGTAAGAGAAAAGAAGGCATCGGAGAAGGGGGTGTTAAGTACACACATTGCAGTTTTAGTGTTCGTTTTTCCTTTATTTTGTCTTTTTTTGTTTTGGTTTTATTCACAAAGATAAAGAGGAAAGGGAGAGGAGACATCAGTAGCAATCCGCATGGACCTGCTTGAATTTAAAAATCATCTCTGATGATATGAGAATGATAAGGGAGCGTGAATAAGAACGAAAGTGAGAGTGACCTCACACAGAAATGCTTTACAAACACGAAGATTAACGATCAGTATAACAAAACTGAGATAAATTAGCAATGCTAGCTATATAAAAATTATTTCAACTACCACATTAAATTCACATTTAATGATATGCAACAAAATGTACGCATTAATGAATGGTGTCATGAAAAAATATTTAAGCTTTCTGACAAGCAAAATCTTCTCAGGTCAGAATTCTGAACTCCCGAGGTAGCCATGTCAAATATGCATGTCAGATTTCACCGACGGGGATCCTATCCCCAAAATGCTTACAATGCTATACAAGCCAGGAAAAATCTATAAATAAGCTGCTCTCTTCTGCGTATCTGTGATGGGTGCTTGTGACATTCCATGGATACCTGATCACTTGGGATGTCCCCAAAACATGCAAGTAACTTCAAGAGGGTGAGAAAGGTGTATTAATAACCCAATAATGATTTTTAGCTTAAACCGTAGTCCTACATTAATTGAAAAGATGTAACTACAGGCACACCGAACTGAAGTTGCCGATCGAATGAATAACTTGTTTACCCGTAAACCCATTATCGAACATCAGAGTGGGAGCATTAGGTGCTTTACACAACTTGGGTATATCGGGCTATGAGAGGAGATCTATTGTATACTCAAAATAATAAATTTAATTTTAAAAACGTGTTACGAGCTCGTTCTATGCCCATAGAACGGGCACCAATGAGCAAAGCTAGTGTATTCATGGTGGCAAAAAATTACAACAACAATTAAGGAACAGTAAAAGTGAGGCCAGGTCAAGAGGGAAAGAATAAACGGTAATCTATGACCTTTCCCTGCCCAACTGAATGGAAGGGGAAAAGAAAGTGAGTCATGTTAAGATGGGAAAACCGCTAGAGAGGAGAAAAAATGAATGATGTATACGTGAGAAAGATTTAAAAACCGGAACAAAATCGTGCAGTTGAAACAATAAAACTTAGTAATGAGAGAATTAATCAACTAATTGATTAATGAACGAATTCATGTTTGTTTTACCCCATACCGTGATCACACAGTAAAAACGACCAAGTCAGAAGAACAGTGTGAGAACAGCCATTTCTGTCACTTTGCACTTTTATCCAACAAAAAAAAACAGCTTAACACATCTATGGGGGAAAAGGAAAAGGGAAAAGAATAAAAAGTCCAAAATGATATTATGGGTTTTTTAGACGGTCTTTGGGTTTAGCGGTTTCATAGACTGTTGGTCGAGCTTTAAAAGGGCACAACACCACCCCGCACAGTCGTAAAAGGGTTGGGGATCAGAAGGTAGCCTGTAATTTCGATCACAACACATGTAAAGGGGGAAAAAAGAGATGATGTTTAGGGAAAAGAGGTGAGCACAACACGACAAAAAATTACAAGCTATGGTGAATGCATGATAAAAAAACTAAATTTAAATGGTATTTTTGTGATATCTTTCAAAAGATAACCCCCATTTGAAACATTAGGTAAGCAGGGGATGCTAATATGGATCTTCCAAAACAATAAATCATAATAATAAACATAATAATATTTAAATTATGGCATTTTTGTTGTGTGTGGGGTTTATATAATATATATATATATGATATATATATATATAATATAAACTCACACACACACTAATGCCCCTAATTAAAATTATTATGTATTATTTTTATGAATTATTGTTTTTGGGATAGACCAATTGCAAACCAGTTACCTAATGTTTCTTAATGAGGGTTATTATTTGTAAGATATCAAAAGAATCCCATTTAAATTTTTTTTTATCAGTGCTTTCCCCATAGTTGATATGGTTTGTGCGGTGGGTGCTCACCTTTTTACCTAAAGCATCACCCATGTTTCCCTTTACATGTGTGTGAGCGTAAGTACATCGATACTTTACGATCCCCAACAGCCTTTCAGACTGGTGGCAGGGTGGTCGTTGTGTCTTAAAGCCGCAACCGAACGTCTATGAAAACCGCCAACCGAAGCCCATGTTAAAAAAACCACATAATTTAACATTTTGGACCTCTTTTTTTTTTTCCCTTTTCCCCTTTTCCCCCATAGAGGTTAAGCTTTTGGTTTTGTTGGTTTAAAAGTGTAAGTGACGGGCAAAGGGCATGTTCTACACTGTTCTTCGCCCTTGGGTCGCTTTATTTGTGATCACGGTTGTGGTCAAAAAACAGAATATTTTCATTAACAATTATTTGTTTAATTTCTTCTTTACTAGAGATTTTATTGTTTCAACTGCAGCGAATTTTAAATGGTTCGTGTTTTTATCTTTCTCAGTAAAAAACAATCATATCATTTTTTTCCCTCTCGTAGCGCTTTTTCCCATCTTAAAATGACTACACTTTTTTTTCCCTTCCCGTCAGTTTGGGGCATGGGAAAGGGTCAAAAAGAGCCGTTTATTCTTTCCTCTTTACCGGCCTCACTTTTACGTTCCCCCTTAAATTGGTTGTTTTTTGTTTGCACCATAGGAATACAATAGCTTTGCTTTTGGTGACACGTTCTATCGGAAAGGAAGGAGCTCGTAACACGATTTTATGAAAATTTTTATTTTGAGTATAGCATAGGATCTCCTCCATATGCCCGATATCCCCCAGATTTGTGTAAAGACCTAATAGCTTCCCCTCTGATGTTCGATAATGGGTACGGTAAAAACGAAGTTATTCATTCGATGGGAACTTCGAGTCGGTGTGCCCTGGTTACATTTGTCAATTAATGTAGGACTAGGGTTTTAAAGCTAGAATCATTTTTGGCTTTTTAAATTACACCTTTTCCCCCTCTTGAAGTTACTTGCATTTTTTTGGGTACACCCCAAATGATCATGTGTCCATAGAAAAAGCCAAGCCCCCATCACAGATACGCAGAAGGAGCGCTTTTTTATAGATTTCCGGGCTGGTATAGCATTGTCAGCATTTTGGGTAAAAGGATCCCCCGCGGTGAAATCTGAATGCATAGTTAGACATGGCCCCTCGGCATTTTTCAGAATTCTGCCCCTGAAAAGATTTGTTGTCAGAAATTGCAAATATTTTTCAGACCCCATTCTTAATGCGTACATTTTTTTGCAATCATTAAATGCGAATTAAAATGTGGAGTTGAAAAAATTTTTTAATAGTAGCATTCTAATTTATCTCGTTTTGTTTTATGATCGTAATTTTGGGTTTTTTGTAATGCATTTCTGGTGAGGTCACTTCTTTTCGTTCTTATTCACCCCCCCCCTTTCTTTTTTCATATTATCAGAGTGATTTTAATTTTCAAAAAGGGGCCAGGGGATTGCTACTGAGTCTCCTCTCCCATTTCCCTTTATCTTTGTGAAAAAAAAACAAAACAAAAAAAAAACAAAAATAAAGGAAAAAAGAACACTAAAAAAAATGCAAATGTGGTACTTAAAACCCCCCCTTTCCGATGCCTTTTTTTTTCTCTTTTATTGGCCTTTAATGTATGATTGGTCCCCGACATATATGCAGTCGGACCCAAAGAAAAACCCAAAACGGACCGAAGGAGGACCCGCTGTAGAAACATACCTTAGGGTGCTGGGGTAGGATGTCATGGAAAATGCCATAGACCTGTGGACCGGATGTTCGTCAACAGGTATAAGCCGCCCCATGATGTAGTGGAAGGGGGCCGCCCGCCGGACGCCATAGACAGTGAAGGACCCGGAAAATCGCCATGCAGGTACCAGTTCCCCAGGATGCTGTGGAAGGGGATGCCTGCCCGGACGCCCCCAGCCCGTAACTCCCGGAGCTTTCAGTAAGGTATCACCGCCCTGAGATTTCCCAAAAAGGGGCGTGAGGACGTGAGACGAGCATGTAGCGAGAAGATGTAGACGAGATCTGCGAGGATGTGGGGATGAGGACGCTGTGAGCGGGGCCGGGAAAAGGACTACGAGGAAGTAAGACGAATCCGAAACAAGGGGGCCCTTGGGAGACCTTGGGGGATGTGTGGACGTCGATGAGGGGGATTATACCTGGACCACGAAAAAGGGAAGCGGGGACAAGCACCCAGAAGATCCCCCCCAAGAACAATGCACGCGATAACGAGATGAACAGTCAAAGTTAGGTCCCCCTTTGAGGTAAATCTAAGGCGCCTTGAGGGCAAGGCGTGGTAGGGGGCCCGAGCAATATGGAGGGTCATAAAAAAGGGAAACCCGGTACCCCCCTTGCTCCCCCAATTTCCTGAGCTTTTCCCTACTTTTGCCCCAAGCCTCATTTTCCCTTTCCCAAGCCACATGTTCAGTGGACGCTCCTTCTTGTGCCCAAGGGGGGACCCAGCCTACCTTTTTCGTCCCCAGACCAACGGAAGGTCAAGACAACGACCACAGGTGGCTACCCCCTGCTTTAGGTCGAGTTTAAAAACCATTGAATAAACAAGGAGTAGATACGATTTTTTTGACCTCGCTAACCCCGTGCCATCGCCCCACGTGGTAAGGTCGGGCCCGCCTTCACCTCATGGCGGATTGCCGGACTGTGACCCCCCTCACCCCTTTCCCTAAGGATCGTCTCGTGGTTCCCCCTTTCTGGTTGTACTCTTTTTAAAAAAATGTTAAGCGTCTAAATTATCATACCCCCACCATTGTATGGGGGCATATACTTTTACAGTTATTTTTGAAATGCGGTCAAATTGGGAAAAAGCTTTTAATTGTTCTTCCCTGCCAGATCTTAACGGTCACGACTATCCCCATGATAAACTTTTCCCCGGTGGTGTTCCCCCCCTTCCCTTTTTCCCGGGGTTAAATTAATTCGTATCTTTCATAAGACCTCTTGACATCAAACCCTCTATTTTCCCCGTTTTCCTAGTGTGCAAATTTTTCTTATAACCCTACTTTATAATAATATATATATATATATATATATATAAATTATAATATATAATAAAACACACCACCAACACACATCATATATTATATATATATATATTATATATATTATATATATAATTAATATATATATAATATATATATATATAATAGTAGTATGAAATATGTAAATGTAGATATTATATATAGTAAAATATTAAAATATATATATATATATATATATTAAAATATATATATTGTCATAGTATTGTTTTAATTTCTTCCCCTTCTCTCTCTCTCTCTCTCTCCCCTCTTCTCTCTCTCTTCTCTCTCTCTTCTCTTATATAATATATATATAATATATATATATTTTAAAATATATATATATAATTATTTTTTATACATATGAATATATATATAATATATATATATATTATATATTTATATATATATATATTATAAATTTTAATATATATTTAAATATATTACTCACAACATATAACATATGTAGTATGTGAGTAAAACGCATTCAGTGTTTGGAGTCTCGCCTCATACTTTTGTAAGGGATCAAGGGAGATCATGGGATACAGTTGACGGACCAAATTCAACCCGGGGGTTCACCCGGGACTGGCATGGGACCGTTACTGTAATCGGGGGTCGCCAAAACAGGCTATATGGCACCCAGCTCGTTCCCCGTGGACGACCCTGCCCCTCAGGTTGTCCTCTACGAGAAACCCCGGGGGAGGGACCGTGGGGCGACCCCGGAATCAGGCTTGGGCATCGATGAGACTGTCACGAAGAATAGAGATGGGCCGGGGCCCCCCTGGGATCACCCCGAGGGATTGTGGCTGAAGTAAGGGGGATGAGGCCCTGCGTCCCGTGGGTTTTTGCCTCTGATGATGTTGTGATAGATATAAATTTTGTGCGCACACACGCACCGACACACACACATGACATATAATATAAATTTTAAACACACAAACCACACAACACACACACACAACACACACACAAAAAACACACAAAAAACACAACACACACACACACACACACACACACACACACACACACACACAAACAAACAAACACCACAAAACACAAACAACACCACACACACACACGCACACACACACCACACGCGGCACATACACACACACACACACCCACACACACACACAACAACACACACACATATAGACTGATATATTATATATATATATCAGTATAATCTACCAATATATATATATATATAATATATATATTTATAATATATTATATATGGTTATAAGTATATTTATATATTTCTTTCTTTTAACTGTAGGTTCCATGTCTGAGCCGCTCGTGGTCACAGAATAATACTAATTGTAGTTTTCATGTTGTGATGCTCCTTGGAGTGAGTAAGTGGTAGGGTCCCCAGTCGTTTCCACGGAGAGTGCGGTGTTACCCTTTTTTTTTTTTTCTTTTTTTTTTTTAGGTAATAATTTCTCTCTATTTTATCCGGGCTTGGGACCAGCACTGCTTATATAATAAATAATATATTTATACATATAGTTTATAATATATAGAAATGATTACATATTATCATATTATATATATATCTATATATATATATATATATATATATACATATATATATATATATGTATGCATTACCGTATACATTAATATAATATATATATATATATATTATATATATATAGATATATATTATATTATGTATGTATATATGTAATATTGATATATATATAATAAATTTATATATATTGCTTAAGCCAGTGGGTCTTTGTCTTCTGTGCGAAACATGTGTTACATGAAGGGAACCGGGTAAACAATGGACGCAGCTGCCTGGATCGGAGGTGGAGGGAGGAACAAGCAAGAGACGCGTTGGGTGCTGCTCCTGGGAAGACCTGTGTGTGCCCTTGTGACCTGAGATAAACCTTGTGTTGCCCTGTTAAAGCTGATTGTGCTGTGTGGACATGCTGGTTTCCCACCGTATTGTGCCGATAGAAAATTAGAAAAGTGTACGGGAAATAACTTGTGTAATAAAGGAAAGACTCGTCATTTTGTGGTTTCTTCGTGCCTGCCTCGCGACTTGGCGTTGCCTCTCCTGGTTATTCTGAGGACGCTGTGGTGTTCGGTGCCTCTTGGAGCTGTCAGTGTTTTACGACCCTGTGTATAGCACGCCGTATGCCTAGCCTGCCTTGTGTTGGGGCAGAGAGACGAGGCGACCGGCGCGTAACCAAATCGGTGTCAGAAGTGGGATTTGTGATATTTGATCAGTGAGAGCGCCGATTCATGTTATCCAAAGATGCGGCAGCCATGAGGGAGAGGAGGCTATGACTGAGGCAGGCACGAGTGAGGTGAAGCCGAGCCAGATGGACTGATCACTGCCATGCTGGCCGGTATGAGGAGGAAATGGACAAGGGCGAAGGAGAAGGCACAGAGGGCACGCGAGGCAGGGCGCACATCTCGTCGAGATGAATGCAAGGAAAGGCAGAGGAACAGTCTGCAACTTGTGAGGTGCTACAGAGCAATCTCGCATTGTGAAAGGGGGAAATCGCATACCCGACAGCCTGCAACCGGAGGTGAACTGATGGGGAGGGCAGACTTAAGGGGATTTTCGGGGCCCTGAGGGAGGAAGTGAAGGGAAAGGGCGTCAGAGGTATAAACGTTGCAAGCAGAGAAGGAAAATTTCGGAAGGGGTTCTTTCTGGGGCTCCCTGGGGCCCGTGGCGGGAAAACCCCCGGGGCCCCCTGGGGGAGCCAGGGTCGCCAAAAGGCTGGCCCCTGGAACCGCCCCCTTGGGTATAGGTGGGGCAAACCGGACCCGTAAACCCGCCTCTTTGCCTCCTCACCCCTTTCCCCCCCCGGGTGTTATTCACGGCAGCGTTCTCCACCCGCACCCTGGGCCTCCAGACTTTCTGTGGGCGAAACCCAGCGAGTACGACGGGAAGGGGGCCCTGGGGGCATAGTGCCCAATTTAAATGCTGGCATCTGCCCAGGGTGGAGCCGGGAAAGAGAACCCTGCAGGGTAACGCCTAAGGGGCCCCCGGGGGAAAAGTGTTGGGGCATCTGCCGGTCCCCAACATGCCTCTTACACCAGCGTGGGAGGCTTTGAAACCCCTTTTTGGGGCCCACCCCAGGCCGAGGTATATCGGGCCCTTGAAAACGGGCTCGTGAGGGGGCGAGAACTGTCCCAGCTGGCCAGGATGTGGGGGCGCTGGTAAGGAGGTCGTACCCTGCGGTGCGAAGGATATGTGGTCCCGGCCCCGGATTCTTTGTTGAGCTTTCAGGACCAGCAGCTTTAAATCATTAAGCGGCAAAACCCCGAGGGCCGCAGGTGGCGCTGGCGAGGGGCCTTGAGTTTTGAGGCCCTTTCCCGAAAAGGCACCCCGGGCCCAGGGCCCGCTGCTCAGCCCCCGTGACCTCCGGGGCCGGGAAAGGAAAGTGGAGAAAATAGCATTAAGGGGTGAGCCGGAAAATTTTGTGTTGGGGTGCGGAGGAGGGCACAGACGTATGTGTCAAGGGGCGGAGAAAATCCCCTAACCGGCGGGTTTTGATGCCCTTTCCCGCAGTGCTCAAGGGCTTGGAGGTATGGTCAATCGATGTGTCCTAAGGCTAAAAAATGGTACGGGGAAAAAAATCGGGAAAGGCCCGGAAAGGGGGGCGAAACCCACCGCCTCGGTTCCCGGGCCCCACTTGGTAACTGCCGTCGAACCACAGATGCAGGTGGGGGGGTCATAGATGGGAAGCCATGCCCCGACAGTGGACCTGGGCTGAAAGACCTATGGGCCGATATGTTGGCCCCTATGCACTTCCAGAGCACCCAGAGACTGTTGTGGTGTCAGGGGCATGTGTGCGCTCAAGGGGCCATGGAGGCCTTTGGGTGGGGAGCACGGGGAGCGGTGCCCGGGGTTTTGTGGCCGATTGGACAGCACTGTTTTTCGGGCCCCCTTTACTACCTGACCCAAATAAAACGGTGTCGCCTTTGGGCGGAAGCGGGGGTTTCAGGGAAGATGTTTCCTTCTTCAGAGGTTGGCTGTGCGAGGGAGTTTTTTTCGGGGTGACGCTGCACCTTGCCCCCGGGGCAGGTCCCAGAATCCCGGGGTCGACTGTCAAGAGTATGCTGGAGTAAAGGGGGCCCCGTGGAGCCCATTCAAAAAACCCGCAGCTGGGTGATGGCTGGGTTGGCGGACCTTTTGGACCGGGGAGGGTTAGTTACAGTGTTGGTACTAAATTCTCCGATAAGGCCCAAAAGGTGCCATGGTGCAAAGCTGGGCACTTGGGGAGGAAGTGGAGCTTCCCGAAGATCGTCGGGGGGGGGAGTTGGTTGGTGTGGGGCCCCTTGCCCGCCCCC
>NW_023639831.1:0-7500 GCF_015228065.2 Penaeus monodon
CCCAAAATTGCCGCGGGGTTTAATTCCCAAAATCCGCAGCCCAAGGGGAAACTAAATCCGGAAAAAAGATTATAAAGATCTGGAAGGGATGTATATCCTAAAAGAGTGTTAACAAACCCAAAAGGATTAGCTGATATATCTAAGTCCAATAATATGTATGTTCCCAATATCAGAAAAATGTATGCGATTGGATTGAAGTTTAATTTTTAGGGAGAAAATATTTCAATAAAAGGGGTTAATATATGAAAAATTTTATACCTGAGATATATTTTGCTGTTAATATATATTGAGATTTAATTTTAAAAAAATTTTAAATACTATAAAAAGGATTGATATGACTTTGCTTTAACGTGCAGTATTTAATATCATTAATCTCAAATAAAAGCGAAGTACTGCAGGTCCTTCAGATTGGAGTTTTATCGTATCACGTCCTTAATTTGCTCGGTTTATTTCCCCAATTATTATATATTTAATGTTATTACATTGTTTGGTACAATTTTTATCTTGCTAATTTTTTGAACAAATTATTGCTTAGTCATTAGTTAAAACATCATATAAAGCATTATTGAAACTAGAAATTGTTTAGTTCAGTGAACACTTCATATTTCTATATATCAAAGTCTTCCTTTTGAATGCTCACTAGCAGATCCTGATGGGGACCTTCCATTAAATTGTTAAAACTGGTATATATAGATGTCAGCTCATATGATACAGTTTATCGGTCTATCAATATTAAATTGTGCCATTTGAATTTAAGTATTGGTTTTGATTACTTAAGCATATTCGACATACATATTCATAATCTAAATCAAAGGTCAAAATTTCTTGCAATTGCCATCCTTCGGTTTAATACTCACTGTCTTTCCTTACTCTAAATTCATTTCTCTGTAATCCTTTTAAAATAAAAACTCCTTACAGGTATTTGGGGCCAATTGGGTAGTTTTTTTAACTCAAAAATCATAAATTTTTGGCTTTCACCTTAAGAAAACCCTTAACGGGGAGTTTTTTGACTTTAAAAATGGGGCTTCCCTCTTCCAATTTTTTGAAAAAAAAAACAAAATCGCCCCCACTTGCCCCTAAAGGCCCTTTTTTGATAATAAAGGGGTTCACTTTTAAAAACCCAATTGATTTTCATCAGGGCATTTTCTTTTGGGAAAAACCTTTGGGCTTTTCTCTTTGGGATTTTGAGAAGTGGTCTTCTCTTTTTGTCTTTTGGGGGGGTTTCTGTTTTTTATAGTCAAATTCATCAAAGGTTCAGAGTCGCCCCCCTCCTTTGGGGGGGAAAGGGGTAGCTGGGGTATCTTTCATCATGGGTATAAGCCCGGGCCCGAAAAGGGTAAAAAGCCGAAAGTCCTGAAGGACTGAAAAATTTGTTTGAGGGCCGATTATTTTGGGGGACATTTCCCCTTACCGCCAAACTTCCTAGATGAAGGAGGGAAATTCCCAATGCCCCCCCCCCCCAAGCGAATAGGGATTTTCACGGGGAAAACTCCGGCGGGATCAGGAAAGGCACTTTAAAGGGGAAAAAAATTTAAAAAAAAGAAAAAGTGCCCCCAAAAGAACCCCCCAGCCTACGGGGCTGTAGAAGAGAGCTGAAAGGTTGGGGGTGGGGGGTGCTCGCCTACTGTACCTGTGTCCCCTGAAAAAACCCAGGGAACACTGAAGTGCAGGAAAAGCACTAAAAATTCGAAAAGGATCGTAACTACGGTTTTTATTTTTTTTAAAATTATTTAGAACTCAGAAGAAATAATTTCAAGAAAGACGGGGGCCCCCGGGGCCCTCCAGATTTTAGCTTTTTGTGGCAAAAACTTTTTTTTTTAGTGCTGCTGCTTTTAAATGGGGGTGTTTGCTCTTTAAAAGCTTCTAAAAGAGTGATCAGTAAACAAAAAAAAAAATTTCCCCCCAAATTCAAGGGAAAAATTTTCAGGTAAGGTCACAAACCTGATCCTTTGTGGAAGAAACTAGCAGAGCCTCTATGGGCAGAATTATATCACACAAAAACCCCAAAAAAAAATAATAATAATAGTAAAAATAACTAATAATCATAGTGATAATAAAAAAAAAAATGGCATGGCCATTTTTCCGGTGGCAGGTTTTGCCCAATATGTTAATGGGTTCGAAAATAAGGGGCATTGAAGGGGTTGTGAACAAAGTTACAGATACAGTTTTAGGGTTTTGAACGTTCCCTCATCAAAGGGCCTAGAAAAAAAACCCCAAAGGGTTTTACTTTAAAGGGAATCCACCCTCGGACTCCCTTTTTCTTTTAGGGCCCCTTAATTCCCTTTTCATCTTATGTTTAATATTTTCACTCTGCTTTTATTCCTTCCAAAAGTATTGTCAGGGCAAAATTGGGGGCATTCTTCATTAAATTTCCCCTTTTTTGGAAATTGACATTTAAAGGCGGAGTCTAAAAAAAAACAATCCCACATTTACAAAAAAACTCTATCCGGGGCACTCCCCTTTTTTTTTACTTTCCCTTTAAAATTTATTTTTTCCTCTTTTTCCCTTTTTTTTTTCCCTTTCGCTTTTTATTACTTCCAAAAGAAATTGTCAGGCAAAAATTTAAATTTCATTCAAGGGTTTTGACATTTGGAAGCTGGGGGGAAATGTATAAGGGACCCTCAAAAACCTTTAAATCAAATCTTTACAAAGTTTATTTCTTTAAAAAAAAAATCACAAAATAAGATAAAAATCACGTTTTACAAAACCGAAAGAAAAAACAATTCCCAGTAAAAACCCCTGAGGACTACAAAAAAGAAAAAAATATAAAAGTAGCTCAAAACACTAAAATACACGAAAAAAAAGGGAAAAATACAAGGGAACGGGAAAAATGTAGAAATTTTAAAACACATGATACCAGAGGTGGCGTGAAACCTGGGGGACCCCCCGAGGCTTAATTTTCCGGGCGTGCTTTCCGGGTAGGCGTTTGGGAAACCCAATTGGTCTTGCGGGCGGATGAGGGGTTTACCTTTTGCTATGCGGGGAATTAAAAGGGGGAAGGGGGAGTTGAGGTGGCTGACCTCCAGATTTTAGAAGACCTGGTAAGGGGCTCATTGGGGTGGTTACCCCTACTAATGGTCGGGTTTGCAGCGATGGTCACCACCTCCAGGGTGTAGCCAAAAACCATCTCCAGCGACTCACCCCTCGGTATTGAGGGGGACACCGTGATGAGTGATTTTTGGGATTGAAATGAACATGCTTTTGGTTTCTTGTTTTCTTATTGCTTTTAAACGTCCTCCCGTGTATAAAAAATTTGTGTAAAAGAGGCGTTTATCCCAAAACTCGAATCTTTTGGCAGAGGGATTGCCCCAGCGGATTTTCGCATTGTTCTGGGTGACTTCAATGGGTTTTCCCGGCTGTGACCGACGGGTAAAAGGATGTCTGTCGGCCCCCATGGCTGGGAGTGATCCCACAGCGAGAATAGCCCCCTTTCTCCGGGACTTTGCTAGGTCCCAAAAATGAGAATCTCTGGTCCGGGTCCCAGGGGCCCCAAACCCACATGGGCGGATTTGGTACAGCGATACAGGCACAGGGGCCCAAAGGGGGATGCCCACATTTTTTTTAGCATCGATGGGGGACCCCTCCAAACTCCCAAGGGTTTACCGGAGTGCCGAGTTTGGGCACGACCATAGGTGCTTTGGCTCCCCTGGGGGTGCATTTCCCCAAAACCCCCCGTCCCTCCAGGGGCCACCCTAAGGTTTTTCACTGGAAAAGACAAAAGGGAGGGGGAAGAGTTTTTAAACGATTCCCCAGAATCAAAAAACCTGACGGCCCCAGTTGCTCTTTTGGGGCTTTTCCCAACCCGGGGAACACCAAACGCTCGGGAAAGCCCTTGGCTACCCCCCAAAAGGGGCAAGGCGGGAATTCCATCTCCCTAGAGACTTAAAACCCATTTAAAGCATGTCGCAAGGTTTGGCTGAAGGGAATCAGGTCATGCGTCTTCCAGGGTGCATGGGGCCGAACCCTGCTGAGAAGGGAAAAGGGGAACCTTCATCAAAAATTCTTGCTGGGTTTTTGAAGGCCTTTTCTTGGTAAATGCCCCTTCCCCTCCCTACCAACCCTGAGAAAGGAACTCAAAGCCCTCCTCACAGATGACTGCAGCCCCATCAGCAGATGGAGGGAAACATCTAGAATGTTGGGATTCGGAACGTTGGGCTGAGTATTTTGAACATTTGTACCGGGGGACCCCCCAACGTTAGCTTGGATGCAAGCGATTTTTTCATTTCCGGGAACCCACCCTCACCCGGGGAAAAACCTCCTACCCTAACAGGGTTAGGTTTGGCGTTTTCCAACGGGAAGAGGGGGAAAGCTGCAGGATATGTGAAATCCCTGTAAAATGCTAAAGGCTGGGGTAAAATTTTGGCTTGGGGCCTGCATACGTCCGGGACTGCCCCCTCGTTGGTCCCTTCTCCCTGACCTGCGGGGGGCCCATGGTCACCCCTCCCGGGAAAGGGGAAAGGGGATCGGGGGACTAAGATCTACCGGGGGCATTACATTTCTAAACATCCCAAAAGGCAAGGATCTCGCTCAAAATTTCTTCTGAAACAGACCCGAAAACCCCCTACGGGGGCCCGTCTGGTTTAACCCCGGGAAAGTCCTTTACAGCCCGTAACTATGCTTCGAGAATTGTGAAACGCCATTGTGATTTTGGTCGGGGGTTTGCTTGCAACCTACATCGCCCTCAAGAAGGCATTTACTCTTTGCATCGAAAATCACTAGGGGTCCGGGGGCTCGGGGAAATTTCCCGCCCAAGATTTTTGGCCTGATAGAAAGGGTTCTGTACTAGTACCAAAAGTGCTGAAAAGGGTTGGTGGGGCTTTTGTCAAACTTTCCCTTTTTAAACTCGGGGGTTAAAGGCAAGGCTGCGCCCTTGCCCCAACCCAATTTTTTCAACACTTTATGGACTGGAAAATGGGCAGGGGCTACTAGCCAAAAGTCAGTGGGAGCAAACACAGGTTTATTAAGGTCTCAGCCCTTTGACTTTGCAGACGATTTCCATTATCTGAGCCCTTTGGGAGTCACTTTGGCGGCTTTTGATGCTTTATAGCAATAAGGCGAAGCCCCGGGGCCAAAAGGGTCTCCGGAAAAAGCCCAAGTTTCAGGATTTTGGGGGCCCCCTGTTAGGGGCCCCTTTTCAGTCGATCCAGCTTGGGGCGGGACTTTGGAAGTTACAGAAATTTTTACATACCTTGGTACGTGTCCATTCTCGGGTTTGTCGCCCCGGGAAAGTCAGTAGATGGTTGGTCTGGCAACAGGAGCCAAGAACTCATAAACAAGAGCGTTTGGAGATGTCGGTACCTAGGGCAAAAGGGCCCAAGTGGGTCTTTAAGGCCTTGATCCCGCCAGTTTTGCTCTATGGAAGCAAACCGGGCGCTATCCAGTGTCTTGGTGGGCTCTCGCCTTATGCCTTTTGTAAAAAGTCCCTTTGCTGGATCATGGGGCTTGGCAGGACCACGGGGTTTCCCAAACCCGCGGGTTAAAAAACCCTTAGACTGGGGAGGGGGCTTTACTTGCCCTAACCCGGAAAACGCCAACTCAGGGTATATTTCCCCCCTAGTCGTCTTTCCCCGTTGGGCGACCCCGCCCCCGGTTTGTTTTTCTGCGAGACAAAAATGGGGGGAGGAGACCTGTGGGGGCCCACCCCAGGGGATCTGGGTTTTGGGAGCTCGACGAGACCTCGCGAGGAAATAGATGGGCCGTGGCCCCTGGAGTCGCCTCGAGGGATCCTCGTGGCTGGGAACGAAGGGTGGAGCAACTATGGCCCCCCCCGTCAGGGGTTTTGCCCCTTGATGATGATGATGATCCAAAAAAAAACATTCGAAAAAGTTTCATCACCCTTTTGATTTTTAAAAAAAAAAATTTAAAAAACCATCTTACCCCCTATTACCTTTGTACCCTTGCGCCGCTGCAAGGAAACCCAGGGAAAATGTGGCCTCAAGGCTGAAATTGCCCCTCCCCTCTTCAACTGGGGGGTTCGGAACCTCTATATTTCCCTTCCCAAAGTTGAGGGGAAACTCCGGTCAGACGAGTGAGGGCATGATAATCAGATAATCATGGGTTCCTTTGAAAACAAGGCTTTTAAATTTTAAAAAAAACTATAAGGGAAAAAAGTTTAAAAATTGTTAAAATAGTTAGAAAAAGTAAAAACTTAAAATTTTACATAGTCCTATTTTTAATAAATAATTGCCTCTTATGTAAAAAAATTTAAAAAAAAAGAGAAAAAAATTCATAGTATCTAATTATAAAAAAGTAAAATAAAATGGGGAAAAACTAATTTGACACCGCATCTTTTCCCCTCCCCATCTTCCTGGAAATCTGACAGTTCCCCCCGTATGCTAGGATGGAGAACCACCTCTTTCCCTTACCCCGGGACTTGTGAACCGATTTTCACAAAGAGATTTCAAATCTTCCAGGACCTCCTACATCCAGATAAGCTTTTAACCTCCCCGGGGCATAGCCGATCCATGGTAGGAGAATAAGAAATCTTGGGAAGATCTTAATTTAAAAAATAAAAAGGGAAACAATAAGTCCCAGATGAAACCCCCAAAACTCGGATGGTGCTTTAAAATCTGCAACCCAAAACAGGTTTATCGTCAAAAAAAATCTGGGGGTTTAAAAACGACCGGGGGTTACTCCCCTTTAAACCGGGCCGTTTCCCCTAACTAAAAAATCTAAGGGGCGGGCCCGAGGCCCAAGTCAAATACGGTTTCCCAGACCGGAAACGGGCGCGGAAAACAGCCTTTAAAACCCAGTTCCCGGTTCCATTTTAACTTAGTACATTGGCAAAAGGGTTTCAAAGGGGGTCAGGGGCTCACAACGGAAGAAAAAATTTAAAATTTGCACCACTGATTTATAATCAAAGGAAATTTTTTGTTTTTTTTTCCCCTCTTAAATATTAAACGTATTATGTTGGGCTTTTTTGAGCGAAAAAAAATAAGACTTCAACCAAAAATAAAAACCCGCAAAATATGTGTGTTGTGTGGGTGTGTGTGGTGTGTGTGTGTGTGTGTGGGGGTGGGATGGGTGTTTGTGGGGTGTGTGTTAGGGGGTGTGTGTGGTGTGGGGTGTGTGTGTGTGTGGGTGTGTGTTTGGGGTTTGTGTGTGTGGTTTTTTGTGGGGGTGTTTATATATGGATACAAAAAAATATATCACACAGAAAAATATTATTTTTATATATTTTATATATAAATAAATTAAAAA
Source organism: Penaeus monodon (assembly GCF_015228065.2). NCBI lineage: Eukaryota > Metazoa > Arthropoda > Malacostraca > Decapoda > Penaeidae > Penaeus > Penaeus monodon. The sequence continues at coordinate 7,201 of NW_023639831.1, forward strand.
TATATATATAAAATATATAATTTTAAAATGGAATATAAACGGTAAAAAATTTTTATAAAATATATATAAATAAAAAATAATATATATAATTTTAAAATTATATTGGGGGGTGTTTTTTATATACGTAATATTATAAAAAATAAAATATAATATATAAAAATATATAAATTTTAAAATAATAAACTAAAAAATAAAAATAGGAAAATATAAATATATAATAATTTTGAATTTGATATATTAATATTTTATATATATATTTTATAATAACCATATATATTATATAATATACCTAATATATAA
>NW_023639832.1:0-10000 GCF_015228065.2 Penaeus monodon
GTTGTGTGTGTGTTGTGTGGGGGTGTGTGTGTGCGTGTGTGTGTGTGTGTGTGTGTGTGTGTGTGTGTTTTGTGTTTGTGTGTGTGTTGTGTTGTGTTTGTGTGTTGGGGTGTGTGGGTTTGTTTTGTGTGTGTGGCGTGTGTTTTGGTTGTGTGTGTGCGTGTTTTGGGTGTGTCTCTGTGTGTGTATGTGTAAACATATATATTACATACATATATAATATGCTATATATAATATATAATATATGTTTTAATATATATTAAAATTTATTTATCTTATTATATATATATATATATATTTATATATATTTATTATAATAATATATATTAATATTAATATTATCTAACCCCCACCACACACTCCACATACCATTATGTATTTGGTATCTTTATATCTATCTACTTTTTTTTTTAACCCACACACACACCATATATACTGTTAATTTTTTATATATATTTTTTTATTATATATATATATATATACATATATTTCATTATAAGAACTATATCATACAACATCATACTATATATATATAAAATATTAAAATATATATATTTATATAATGCATATATATACTATAATTTTATATATTAATATAATTTTATATATATACAATATATTATATTTATTATATTATTTTAAATATATTATATTATTAATATTATAATATATATATACTTTTATTATTGGCACAAAACCATAATATACTTTATATTAATTTAAAAAAAAAAATAATTTATATTTATTTGATATATATTAAAATTATAAATATATATATATATATATATATATATATATTATATATATTTTTATATTAAAATATATATTATGAATAAATAAAAAAATTATTCCCCCCTTTTATTTTTTTATTTAAAAATATAATTTTTATCTAATTTATTTATATTTTTATTATATATTTTGGTGTGTTTGTGTGGTGTCTTGTTGTCTGTGTGTCTTTCGTGGTTTTGTGTGTGTTTTGGTGTGTTGCATGGTTGTGTCCGTGTGTGTATGTGGAACATATATATTAAAATTTTAAATTATTATATATATATATAATATATATATATATATATATATAACCACAAAATGCACACACACACCACCACACATTAAAACTATTGTATTTGAGTATCTTTATATCATCTGTTTTTTTTTTACTACATATATTGTATTTCATTTGTTTATATATATAAACCCACAGACACACACACACCACCGCACCACACACACACACACACCACACCGGCACACACACCACAACCATATATACACCACATAAAATATTATAAAATATATATATTAATATAATAATATTTAATAATATATTTTATATTTTTTATAATTATAAAATTTTTAATATATATAAAACATATATATACACACAAAAAACATATATATAATATATATTATATTATATATATAAAATATATTTATATATATATTTATATATATATATATAAAAATATTACATATATATACATATTACAACAAAAAATTAACCCCGGCACCTCCTGAAAGGGAAATGGGGACCCCCCACTACTCCTCCAAGAGCATTACAACATACATACATAAAACACCACCACACACCACACCACCCCACACACAAACCCCCACACAAAATGTACATATATTTTTATTATATTTATTATATTATAATATAAAATTTATTATATTATTTAAAATATATTATTTATATAATATTATATATTATTATATATTTTATATTAATATATACATATAATTTATTATTATATATTATTATTATTATATATTTTATAATATTTTATTATATATGTCGATATTATATATTACATTGGGTTGGGGTCCCCGCGTATATTTTGATTGGATATGTTGTTTAAATTATTCTATATAATACTTATATATGTATATATATTATTATATATATATATTTTTATAATATATATAATTATATATATTATATATTTATTAAAATTTTAAAAATATATTTTATATATATTAATTTACCTTTTTTATTCATACATTCCTTATTTTTATAAAAACCCACACACACACACACACAAACAACACACCACGTATATATACATACACACACATTTTAATTTTATACAAAATATATATATATATTTATTAATATATATTAATATATTAATATAATATTTATATATAATATATATAATATAATATATATATATATAATATGTATATACACCATTAGAAACATATACTACATACATATATTATATATATATAATATATATTATATAATATATATGGGATATATATATATATATATTTTATATATATTATATAATATATATATTATTTTTTTTATTTTATTTTTTTTTTCATTTTATTTATTCATTTTTTTATTTATTTTTTATTCATTTATTTATTCATTTATTATTTTTTTTTTATTTTTTTTTTTATAAAAATTTTAATAATATATTGTGTGTGTGTGTGTGTGTGTGTGTGTGTTGTGTGTGTGTGTGTGTGTGTGTTTTTCGTGGAATATATATAATATATTATATTTTTACATTACATTAATTTAATATAAATTTATATTTTATATTTATTTTTATATTATATATATAATTTTTTTATAATATTTTAAAATATATATATTTTATTTTATTATTAATATGTTTTGTTGGGTGTGTTTTTGGGCTGTTGTGTGTTTTTCGTGTGTATATATATAAATAATTTTTAAAATTTTAAATTATATATATATATATAATATATTTTTATTATTATACTATATTATATATTATATTATTATATTTTATATATATATTTTATAATATATATTTTTTTTTATAATGAACAAATAAAATTAAAAAATTGATATATAATTTTATATACTATATATATATATTATATATATATTTTTATATATTATATTATAAAATTATATATATTTTTATTAAAAAGTGTGTTGGGTATGGGTGTGTGGGTGTGTGTGTGTGTGTGTGGTTTTTTGTGGTGTGTGTGTGTGTTTTGTTGGTGTGTGTATGTGTGTGTTTGGGGGATGTGCGTGGGTTTTGTTGTATGTTGTGCGTGTGTGTGTATGTTAAAATTTTTTAATCATAAAAGTATATATTATATATATATTAAAATATAATATATATTTTTATAGTTTTATATAATTTTAAAAATAAACCCACCACACAAAACTACATCCACACACACACATAACCATATGTTTTTAATTTTATATATCTATCTTTTTTTTTTTACCCACACACACACCACACACACCACACACACACACCAACACACCGCTTATACTGTATATATATTAAAAAAATCAAATATATACAGAAAAAATATATACATATAAAATATATATTATATATATATATTTTATATATATATAATATTTTTTTTTTTATAAACTATATACTTTGTGTTTGTGTGTGTGTGTGGTGTGTTTTATGTGTTGTGTGTGTGGACACACACAACACCCCACACCACACACACACCACACACACATATATATTTTTTAATATTATAATTATTTAATATATATATATATATATATTGTGTGTGTTGTTGTGTGTTTTGTTTGTGTGTGTGTGGTGTGTGCATGTTGCGTGTGTTGTGTTGTGCGTGTGTGTGTTGTGTGCTGTGTGTGTATTGTAACAAAATTACTCTTATTTTTTAATATTATATATATATATAATTATATTTAATATTATATATATAATTATATATTATATATTAAAATTTTTCATTTACATACCACACACCACACATACCTCACACACACACTACACATAATGTTTTGAGATTTATTCTTCTATTTTTTATACACACACCACACACACACACACACACACCACTTTTACATATATATATATATATATATATATTATTATAAAAATATATATATATATATAATACTTATATATACAAATATTAAAACATACAACATCATACCTTTTTATTATTTTATATTATAAAAAATATATACATATATATATATATTATATATATTATATATAATTTAAATATATTATATATATAAAATATATTTTTTATAAAAATATATTTTGTGTGTGTGTGTGTTGTGTTGTGTCCACACCACACACACCACACACACACACACACCATATATTATATTTATTATATATATATAATATATATATATATATATTGTATGTAGTAGTGTGGTTTTTGTGTGTGGTGTGTGTGTGTGTTGTGTGTGTGTGTGTGTGTGTTTTGTGTGTGTGTGTTGGTGTGTGTGTGGGGTTTTGTGTGGTGGTGGGTGTTTTTTGGGGTTTGTGTGTGCTGTTTTTGTGTGGTCCCCTGTGTGGTATGTGAAAAAAATATATATAATAATTTTATAACTATGTATATCTATCTTCTTCTATCTACATATATATATATTATATATATATATTATCACACCACCACAACACCCCACACATACAACCCCCCACACACACACACCACACAAACACACACACACACACACATATTTTGGGTTTTGGGTGTTTTGTATATATAAATAATTATAATATATATTAAAATTTTAATATATATAAAATATTAATATACTACTATTATAAATAATTATATATTATATATAATGAAAAATAAATTTTTAGATTATATATAATATGTGTTTTTGTGTGTGGGGGTTTTGTGTAGTTATGTGTTGGGGTGTGTGTGGTGTGTGGTGTTTTGGTGTGTGTGGTTTTGTGGTGTGGGGGTGTGTGTTGTGTGTGTTTTTGTGTGTGTGCGTGTTGGTTGTTGCGTGTGTTTGGTTGTGTGTGTGTTGCGTGTGGTGTGTTCTGTGTGTGTATGGTAAGCAATATAATATAAATATAATATATATATATATAATTTTTAAAATATTACTACGTATATAATAAATATATATATATTATAATATTATATTATAAAATATATTATATATACATATATATATATATATTTTATAAAATATAATTTTATTTTATAATTTATTATATACATATATTATATTTATATATATTTATATATATTATATAATTTTTATATATTATATACCACACCCCACCCCACACAACACCACACCCACACACCACACACCACACAACACACACTCAACCCCACCATACCAGAAATGTTTTGGTATCTATATATCTATCTTTATTTTTTATATACACAACACCACACACAGACACACCACAACAAACACACACACCATATATAATGTATTATATATATATATATATATATATAATATTTATATATATATAATTATATATATATTTAATATTTTTTTTTTTTTTTTTTTTTTTTTTTTTTTTTTTTTTTTATGAAGTATATCTTGTGTGTGTGTGTGTGTGGTTTTTTTGTTGTGTGTGTGTGTGTTGGTGTGTGTGTGTTTGTGTGGTTGTGGGTGTGTAACTATATATAAACCCCACATATACATATATATATATAATTTAAAATATTTATATATATATTAATATATAATTATAAAACTTTTATGGATACTATATATATTTAAAATTTTTTATATATATATATATATAAGGGTTTTACCATATATATATATATATATATTATATTATTATATTCTATTAGGTACTAATATATATATATATTATATTATTAAAATATATATTTAAAATTTTCCATTATAATATATATATATTATTTTAAAATATATATATAATATATAATATTTTATATATTTTTATTTGGTTTAAAATTATTCACACACACACACACACCCCACACACACACCCAAAACCCCCACAACACCACACCACACACCCCCACCACACACAATATATATCTTCTTTAAAAAAAAAAAAAAAAAAAAAAAAAAAATATATATATATATATATATTATAATTTATATTATAAAATATAATATATAAATTTTTTTAAAAAATTTACATTAATATGCTGTGTGTTTTGTTTGTGGATGTTCTGTGTGTGTGTTCTTGTATTTAAAAAAAAATAGTATATGATACTCAAAACATTTCTTGTAGTGTGGGGTCTGGTGTGTTGTGGTGTGTGTGTGTGTGTGTGTTGTGTTTTTGTGTGTGAGTGGTGTGTGTGTTTATATTATAATTATATATATAATATATAAATTATATAATATAATATATATATATATTATATATATATATATATTATAAAAAAATTTTTATATTAATTATATAAAATTATATATAATCTATTATTTATTTTTATATATAATATATATAATTTATATTTTATATATATTTTAAATTGTTATTATTATATATATATTATAAATTTTTTTAAAATTATTTTATATGCTTACATACCCACGAGCCCCACACCCACCCCCAACCCCCCACAAACACACCCCACACACACCGCACACACCCACACCCCACACCCCCAACCCCACACCCAACACACCACCAAACCCCCCCACACACACACCCACCACACACCAATACACAACACCCACACACCCACACACACCCATATATATTATATATCTTTATTTATTTTTTTATTTTTATTTATATAATTTTTATTTAATAATTTTTGTATAATATATATATAATTATAATATAGATATAATTTTAAAATTAATATTTATTATACAAACCACACTCACACACCACAATATTTGTTGTGTGGTGTGTTTTGTGTGCGTGGTTTGGGGTGTGTGGTGGTGGTATTGTGTGGTGTGTGTGGGTGTGTGTATAATTAATATATATTATTAAATTTTATATGATAGATAGATAGATAGATAGATATACATATTTTAAATATATTATTTTTTTTTCACATACACCACAGAGACACCACCACCGCCCCCCACACACACAAAACACAACACACACACACACCCCCACACACCCCACAACACCACCAACACAAACCACCACACCACACACAACACACACCACCCCCACACACCCAAAAACAATACATAAATTTTATATATATATAATTATAATAATATTTATATATATTTGTGTGTGTGTGTGTGTGTGGTGTTGGTGTGTGGACACACACACACACACAACACACACAAGTTAAGTTTATAACAAATATATATTATATTATATATATATTTTAAAATATTATATTATATTTTATATAATTTTATATTATGTTTTATATTTTAATTTATAAATATTATATAAATGTTGTATGAAGTATGATGTTTCTTATTTTTGTATTATAAAGTATATAATTATATATTTTATATTTTTAATAAATTTATTATAATTATTTGTTTATATGGTGTGGTGGGTGTTGGTGTGTGTGTGTGTATAAAAATAGATAGACATATAGTCTCAAAAACATATTTGTATGGTGTGTGTGTGAGTGTATTTGTGTTGGTGGTTGTATTAAAGAATTATATATTAATATATATATATTTATTTATAATAATTATTTATATATTATATTATATATATATATATATTAAAGTATTTTATATATTTCTACACATACACACCCAAAACCACACACACCACACGCACAACACACACACACCACCATGCCACCACCACACACACACACACCACACACACCACACACACCACATATATTATATATTTTTATATTAATTTTATATATATATTAATATATAATATATATGTTTGTGTTGTGTGTGTGTGGTTTTGTGGGGGGCGTGTGTCTGGGTTTGTCCACACACACACACACTACCACCACACCAACCAACAAACCACAAGTATATTTTAAAAAAAAAATTATATATATATAAAATATATATATATATAATATTTATATAATGTATATTGTTTCTGTATTATTTTATTATGTAATATAATACTGTTATATGCGTGTGTGTGTGTGGTGGTGTGTTGTGTGGGGTTGTGTGTGTGTGTTTAAAAAAAAATAGTGATATATAGTCCCAAATACAATATGTCATGTGTGGTGTGTGACTGTATGTTTTTTGTGTGTGGTTGTAATATGTTATATTAAAATATATATATATTATAAATATATTTTATAAATTTTATTTTATATATCATTTTTTGTATATATACATATTTACCATACACACAAGCACACACTACACCACAAAAACCCCGCACATACCCACACCCCACATCCACACACACAAACACACACCACACACACACACACACACACACCACACAACACACACACACACACACATAACCCCACACACACTCATATTATATATAAATTTTATATATATTATATAATAAAATATATATATATATATAATTTTTATATATATGTATATTATATATTTATAATCTATATATTTAATTTTTCTTGTTCATTTTTTAAAAAAAATATAAAATATATATAATATATATTATATTATTATATTTAAAATATATATTATGTTTATATATATATATATATTTATTAAAATTTTATATACTTTATTATTATATATTTTTTATATCCACGCACCAAACACACACGACACACACCACACACACACCTATATATTATATATAAATATAAAAAATTTTTATTATATATATTATATAAATTTATATATATTATATATTATATAATATAATATATTATTTATATATGTATAGTATAGTATATTTTTTTATATATATTATTTTTATCCCGCAAACACACAACACACACACACCCACACAACACACACACCCCACACCCACAATATTTTTATGTATATTGTTTTAAAAAAAAAATAAAAAAAAATAAATATATAAAGAAAAAATAAATGATAAAAAAAAATAAAAAAATAATAAAAAAATGAATAAAAAAAAAAATAAAAATTTAAAATTAATATATATTATTATATATTTTATTATATAATTACATATATATAATATATTTATAATTATAAATATAATATGTATTATGTATATTTTTCTATATGTGTGTATATCATTTATATATATAATTTATTATTAAAATTTTATTTATTTTAAATTTTTATATTATATATTATATATATATTATTTAAATATATTATTATTTTGTTATATTTATTGTGTGTATGTATATATCTGTGTGTGTTTTTGTGTGTGTTGTGTGTGTGTTATTTTTATCATAATGGGTTGTTGAATAAATAAATAAATTATATATATATATTATATATTATATAATATATCTATATTTTATATCATATAAATTATATATATATATTATTATTTAATAATTATTTTAAAATATATAATGTATATTTATCATATAATAACATACAACATATCCTATCTATATATTTCCAGACACACACCCCTATGTATATAATTTTAAACTGCCATATATAAAAATAATATATAATATATTATATTAATATATATATAAAAATTGTATTTATATTATTTATTTATTATTATATATATATTATATATTTATTATATATTTTTATATATATATTTATTTCTTATAATATTAAAAATTTTTATATATATCTATCTATAAATTATATTATTTTGACCTATTGTGGTGTGTGTGGTGTGTGTGGTGTGTGTGTGTGTGTTGTGTGTGTTTGTATGTATTATGTTTAAGCTCTTTGGGGTGATTTTGGTGGGGCCCCATTCCTTTTCCCCGGAATGCCGGTGTTATATTTTTTTTTTTGTATATTGTATATATTATAATTTTTTAATATATATATATAATTTATTTATATATATATATTAATATTTATCTTTATTTTTATGATTTTTGTGTGTATTATATGTATCTTATTTAATCATATACTTATTTTTAAAATTTAAAATTTTATTTATATTTTTCTTATTATATTTTTTATTTTATTATGTGTGTGTATATATGGTTTGTGTGTGTGTGCCTGTGTCGGGTTGTGTGGGGTGTGTGGTGCGTGTGTGTGTGTTGTGTCTGTTGTGTAATTTAAAACAAATGAAAATTTCATTATATGTTTTTAAAAAAAAAACAGATAGATTAAAAATACTCAAATACATATTGTGTATAGTTTGTGGTTTTTTGTGGTGCATGTTGTGTGAATATTTATATATATATTTTATATTATAATATATATATATAATATATATTATAATATATATTTTTCACCATACACACACAGAGA
>NW_023639833.1:0-10000 GCF_015228065.2 Penaeus monodon
TTTTTTAGGATAGGGTGTAGGATGGTAGGCAGGAGAGGATAGGGTTAATGGTAGAGGTAGGGCAAACGGGAAAAGGAATGGAAAAGGGGGAAATCAGCGCAGAAGTAGAAGGAAGAATGAACAAGAAGAGGGTGCGAATAAGAGGGGTACGAGGGAAATGCGGCAGGATACAGGATAGAAGAGGGAGAAACTACAGTGGAAGTAAGAAAGGGAAAAAGCGAGGGGAAGGAAAAGGGTGCGAATAAGGGTACGAGAGGGATAGAAGGATCGGGCAAGGAAAGGGGGGGGATAGGTGTTGGTCGGGGGTTTGAAAACCTCACACAACCCTTACTGTACTAATAATAAGTTGTTGATTACTTTTCGTGTGCAAAATGTCAGAATCACTAACTGCCATCATCTTGCAGCTGGATTTGTAGACATCGGGGAAGAGGAACAGATGGAGGTCTGGTTAACGCCGCGAGATCTGGCGCACCAACTTCTGTCCACTATATTTGGAAGGCGGTCAGTTTAGCTCCAATCCACATCCGCAAAACTTGTCTCTGAATAGGTAAACTCTTGCTGATAACCAAGAATAGCAATCTAATCCTTGATGGATTCCCTAATGATACACATTGCACCCATATATGCTTGCATTTCAGAGTGATGGTGACGGGGTGTGACGACCAGACGAGGCGGTTCCTGCTGGAGTACTACGGAGTGGAAAACGCACCCGGTATGAAGCAGATTGAAACCACCAAGGTAGGGTCAGGGCGGGCAGAGCTTCTGTAAAATGGAAACGCCAATTATCTGTTGTCTAGCTCTGTATCAAGTAACCATATTACGGAATAGAGCAAAAATGTGATATGTTATGAATTATGCACATTTTTTAATGATATATATAAGGAATAAACATCAAATTTTATGAATTTAGTAAAATCTTATCATGGACACCAGATCACACGAAAGCTAATTCTGCTTCTCTTGCCTCTTGACGCGCAGGCCGACGAGCGCGGGTCCAGCGGCAGGACGCAGTCTGACATCGTGCCCCGGCCCCTGGTCCGTAGGGGCATCCTGGACCCGCGCGACGCAACGGTTAGTTCTTTTCTGACACTCTTGTCATTTAGGCTGATAGGACAAATCCGAAGTTATCGATCTCTACTGATATCGTAGTTGCTTCATTAAAAATTGGGATTGTGGAAGTGATTGCAACTGTTTTTTTTTTTTTCTTTCTTTCTTTTTTTTTTATTAAATTTTGTTAAACAAGTAGATGCAGATGCATATACACCATATACTACCCACACATGCAAACCCAAAACCACACCCCACAATATATATATTATATATATATATATATTTTATATATATATTATATATATATAAAATTATATTAAAAACATATATATATATATATTATATAGATATATATATATAATTATTATATATATCTATATATAACATATAATAATATACATATTATATATACATATATATAAAAATATATTATACATATATTATACATTAATATCATTTATATACTTTTATATACATATTATATGTATGTATAATTGTATATATATGTATATAATATATAAAATATATATATATATATATATATAATATATGTAAATATATAAAATTATACATATAAATACATATATTACATATTATAATATTTATATATATATAATTATATATATTGCATATTACATATATATATTATATATATATATAAAATTATATATTATATATATTATTTTGTGTATATGTTACGTGTGCTGCGGGTCCGTGACCTCACCTTCGCCCCCCCCATGCCCCCCCATGCTTTATCACTTCCGGCACGGGAAACGGTCACTACTTATACCGAGGATACCTGGGCCTCGGAGAGTTCTTCCCAGCGACCAGGGGGTAAGTGGGTTCTCCCTTGCCTCCCTCCGGCGGGCTGCCCTACACCGGGGGTGCCCCCCGTCAGTGCTTTTCCCCCAAAGCCGGGTCGAGCGTGTGTTCACCCCTTTACGTGTTTTTTGATCCCTGTTAGCCACGTACTAGATACCTAAACCCTTTTACAATTGAAAAAGGCTATCATCCTTCAACAATGGTGACAAGGGGTTAACTTGTTAACGGTTTAACACGAACTTTCGGTCAAACGGTGAGATAAAAAAATTGCCCTCTCCCCTTTGCTGAGCGGGTGGTTTTTTTCCCTTAAAGATGACCTAATTTGGGCGGGTCGTCTCGTTCTCGTGCGTTGCCCCTGGTGCATCTTCGGGGTTGCTCGCCCCTGTCCCCTTCATCCCCTAGTCCTGGGTATTTCTTCCGTCCCGATTCCCACGCCCCTGGAAATCTTGCACAGGTCCTCCTTGATTTCGGATTCGTCAGACCTCCTCGTAGTCCGGGCCCAGGCCTAACTGGGGCGGCGTCCTCGTCCACACGTCCTCACCATCTCGTCCAGGTCCACTGGGGCGGTTTGATCGTCCTCGAAATTTTCTCGGGATCTACGGCGTCGGACAGGGGGTGCGGCATCTCAGGCAGCTGATACCTGCGGCTACGACTCCTGGAGTTAAAAGGGATCTGCTGCGTCTCGGCGGGCCCAATGCCCGTCCAAAACTCATGGCAGCTTAACCCCTCTCTATGAACATCCGGTCCGCAGGCCTAGGGCGATCCTCGAGACGTCCTTCTCACACATCCAAAGTCCTCCTTCGGGCCGTGTCATCTGATTGCAATTATAGTGGGGGAAACCCAGATCAACACGTAAGGGCCAAGTAAAAAATAAAAAAGGCAACGAGAAGAGGGGGTTTTTAACTACCCTAGCCGGTTTTTTTTTTTTTAATTTGCATTTTTTTTAATGTTGGTTTTAATTTATTTTGTCTTTTTTTTTCATTTTGTGTTTTATTTGACAAAGATAAAGAAGAAAATAGGAGGGGAAAACGTCATAGCGATCTGAGGACCTGGCTTGAACTCCCAACCGTCTCTGATAGATTGAGAGTAGAAAAGGGAAAACGACATGGAAACCCGCGAGGTTTTACTTGAACAGTCGTCAACAGAGAAAAAAATAGATGAAACTTGTACATCATGTCGGCCACCTCACGACAAAAAAAATGGGGGTTAAAAAGAAACATCAAAAATTTTTAGCTGGCCTAAACGAAACCCAAATCCTTTTAAAATCAAATGTTCAGGTCTTTTGTCCTGCTGTGTGATGAGGTGAATGTGTGTGGTATGCGTGTGTGATGCACTAGCATATGCGAATAAAGGGGAAAGGCGAGAGGACCTCACACAGAAAATGAATCACAAACAAATATTCGTTCACTATAAAAAAACTGAAGAAAAATAGCAATGCTATTTAAAATTATTTAAACTACCACTTTTAATTCAACATTTAATGATATCGACAGAATTACACATGAATGAATCGTCCCATAAAAAAAAATATTCGAAAGTTATTAACAAGCAAATTTCTCGGTCAGAAATCTAAACGCCGAGGTACATGTCTAGCTGGGCATGCCATATCCATACCCAAATGCCGTATTGAAAAGAAGCAAATAGAGCCAGGAAATCTATATTAACCTCTCTTTTTTTGCTATCTGTGATGGGCGCTCGCAAAATTCCCTGAGGATATTTAAATTATCACAAAACACCAAACGCTTGGGGTATACCCAAAACATGCAACGACTTGAAAGGGTGAGGGGGATTAAAAGCAAAAAATGATTTTAGCTTAAACCCTAGTCCTACTTAATTAACGGCGTAACCGCGGGTCCACCGACCAAGGGTGCCGTCAACGAATAACCTTTGTTTATTTTTACCTACTTTCAACGACAAGCGCAGATCTATCAGCATTTACGCACCCCTGGGCAATATCGGGGAATCTGTGCGCTATGATATAGGGGGAAAAAATCCTACGCTATATTCAAATAATGATTTTATTTTTACAAGTCCGTTCCGGGGCCTAGAAAGGGTCACCAAAAAGCAATTAAAAATGCTATGATTACCGACAGGGGAAAAAAGAAAGTGAGGTCAGGTCAAGACGGGAAAACAACCTTTTTCTAATCCAAAGTACCGCAAGTGAAAGAAAAAGGGGGAAACAGTCGGGGGGAGGGGGGGAAAAGGAAAAATGAAAGAATTCGTGATCAATTAAAAACCGAACGTTTTTTAAAATTTTTTGCGATGAAAAAAGCATAAACTCTAAAAAAGAGCGAATTTAATTAATTTCTTAAATTTGAACGATATTCATATTTAATTTTAAAATACTCATCAAAACGGAAATGCGATTGAGGTAAAGGGCTATGTAGAATGTGCCCCTTTTCATCATTAGCACCTTTTTAACCCCCAAAAAAAAACACAGCTTACCCCCAAAGTATGGGGGGAAGGAAGGGGAAAAAAAATAAGAAAGGGGGCCAAACGTGTATTACGTTTTTTTCTTCTTTGACATTCTTTTTGTGGGGCAAGCGAATTTTCTTCGGAAAATGTGTTGTGTCATGCCAAAAAGGGTGCAAAGGCCCCCGCTGCCACCAGACTATAAAAAGGGTTTTAAAAACATTTATGGGAGAAGGGAAAGAAATAAGAAGGGGTCTTTTCGGTTTTTTTTTTCTTGCCTTCTTGAAGCGGTCGGCGGATTTTTTTTGAAAGGGTTTGCGTTCATGCTGCGACCAGAGGGCGCAGCGCCACCCTGCCCCCAATTGTAAAGGGATCATCCTTCATACAATGGTGAGCAGAGGGGGGTTTCTTGTTTAACGGCATTCATCTTTTTTTCTAAGAGTTGACCCCCAGTATAAAACAACCAAGACAACCTACGATTTGTCTAAAGGGGGAAAAAACGCCGCGCGAGGGCACTGTCGAAGGGGGCAAGGGCTAAACCGCCTTTACCGGGGTGGTCCTGGGACGAACTCCATGGGCTTAGGTCATCCTCGGTATAAGGATGACCCTTCCAGCTGGAGGAAGCGTAGAAAACCCTGGAGCAAGCATGGGGGGGTGAGGTGAGGTCAAACCGGGCCCCCTCTGCTACACGATTGCTCCACTGTACTTGTCGGACCCCCACGGATCTGTGGGACGTGGAGAGGACGTCGCCAGTTAGGCCTGGCATGACTACAGGAGGTCTAATGAATCCCCAATCAAGGGGGACCGTGCAGACTTTCGAGGACGGGTGAACATCGGGATGGACAATTTCCCGAGGACCAGGAGGGTGAGGACAACAGGGACGACAGCCCCAAAAATGCACCACGCAAAACACGGGAAAAACGACCAGCCAAATTAGGTCACCCCTTTAGGCAAAATCAAAAACACCCGAGGGGGAGGGGTGAGTAGGGGGCCGAGCAATGTACAGTGTGGCATCGGGGCCCCCCATCCCCCCCCCGCTGCTAGTATCGCTTTCCCGGGAGCTGGAACGATCACTACTTAACCGAATGACCTAGGGCCCCGGGAGTCTGTTAAGCACCCCGCGGGAAAGGTCAGCTCCGCCCTTTCCCCCGGGGGCTGCGGGGGACCCGCATACCGCCATCCCCTAACTAGACATGTCTCGGGGGTTTTTTTATATTGCGTGTGCAAATCTTTGAAAAAAAAGTGATGCCAATACCTTTTTAATAACCCGCAAGCCAAAGTAATTGGGTCCATACCCTTTTTAATATGTATTATGTAAAATATATATATATATATATATAATATATATATATATATATATTATTATATATTATATATATTATATATAATATAATTTTAAAATTGTGTTATTATAATACATATATATATATTAAAATATATATATATATTTGTATATATCATTACCATAATAAAAATTAAAAATATATAATATATATATATAATATATATATATTATTTAATTTATTATATTATTATTTTTTTGTTAGTATATATACATATATTATTAAAATTAATTATATTATGTATATTAATATACCTATAAATATATAATATTTTATTAATTTTATATATATTATATAATATATATATATATAAAATTATATATATATATTATATTATATAAATATTACATTTAACGGGTATACCCAAATTTCATTTGGGTGCAGGGGTATTGATACTGGTATTTGGCATTCACTCTTTATTTCTAAGGTTGACACACGCAATATAAGCACCCAGACATGTCTAGTTTGGGGAGGGGGGTATGCGGGGCGCAGTCAGCTGCCCGGAGGGAAAGGGCGGGGCTGACCTTACCGCGGCGGGGGGCTTAAAACAACTCTCCGAGGCCTAGGTCATCCTCGGTAAAATTAGTGATCGTTCCAGCTGCCGAAGCGTACTAGCAGCTGGAGGGGGGATGGGGGACCCGCATGCCACACTGTACATTGCTCGCCCCCAACTCACACCTCGCCCCGAGGTGTCTTTGACTTCCCTCAAGGGGCCTAACTTGGCGGTCTCTCGTTTCGTGTGTTGTCGGGGTGCATTTTTGGGGGCTGCTCGTCCCTGTTGTCCTCACCCTCCTGGCCCTCGGTGAAATCTTCCTCCTCGATGTTCCACTCCTCAAAAGCTCGCACGGGTCCTCCTTGACTTCGGTTTCACTAGACCTCCTCGTATCATAGCCCAGGCCAAACTGGCGACGCCCTCGTCCCACGTCCTCAAGATCTCGCCCGGGGCCCGAAAATGTACAGGGGAGAAATCATGTAGCAGAGGGGGGCCGGGTGACCTCACCTCACTCCCCCCATTTTTGCTCCGCTGGTTCTATCGTTTCCTCCAGCGGGAAACGGTCACTATTTAAACCCGAGGAGACCTAAGCCTCAGGGGTTCGTCGCCAGCGACCAGCGCGGAAAGGTCGGTTTAGCCCTTCCTCCTTCCGACGGACCTCCGCGGGGCTTTTGCCCCTTTAGACAAATCGTAGTGTTGTTTTACGGGGTTTTTTCTTATACTGCTGTGTCAACTTTTAAAAAAAAGAGTGAACCCCGTTAACAATACAACTCCCCCTCTGCTCACCATTGTATGAAGGATGATAGCCTTTTAAAATCGGGTGGCAGGGGGGCGCTGGTCCTTCTGGCTCGAAGCATGAACGCAACCCTTCAAAAAAAATCCCTCGACCGCTTCAAACATGGCAAAAAAAAAACACTAAGTCCCCTTTCTTATTTCTTTTCCTTCCCCCATAAATGTTTAAAACCCTTTTATAGTCTGGTGGCGCGGGGGGCCGTTGCATCCTTTTGCATGCAACACAAACACATTTCCCGAAGAAAATTCGCTTGCCCACTAAAACATGTGGGAAAAGAAAAAAACACAAAGTACACGTTTGGCCCCCTTTCTTATTTCTTTTCCCTTCCTTCTCCCATACATGGGGTAAGCTGTGTTTTTTTTTTGGGGTTAAAGGGTGCTAATGTAGAAAAGGGGCAATTCTCACACTACCCCTTTCACCTCACATCGCTTTTCCGTGTGATCGAGTATTGAAAATTTAAACTATAAATATCGTTCTTAAATTAGTAATTAATTAAATTCGCTCGTTTTTAGAGTTTTTTGCGTTTCATCTGCAAAAAATTTAACTCGTTCTGTTTTATCTGATCCGAATATCTTTCTTTTATCTCTTTTTCTCCCCTCCCCCGACTGATCGCCCTTTTTCTTTCACTTGCGGTCATTTTGGGTTTAAAAAGGTTGTTTTCCCGTCTTGACCTGACCTCATTTTCTTTTTTCCCTGTCGGTAATCTGCATTGTTACATTGTTTTTTGTGCCCTTCTATCGCGCTGGAACGGAGCTTGTAGAAATAAAAATTCTTTTTTGAATTGGGGTGGGATTTTCCCCCTATACATAGCCACAGGATTGCCCGTATTGCCCAGGGTTGCGTAAATCCTATAGATCTCCTCTGTCGTTCGAAAGTAGGTAAAATAAACCAGGTTTTCGTTCGACGGCCCCTTGATCGGTGTGCCCCGCGGTTACTCCGTTAATAATGTAGGACTAGGGGTTTAAACTAAAAACATTATTTGCTTATTAAACCCCTCACCCTCTTCAATCGCTTGCATTTTTTTGGTATATCCCAAGCTTTTTTTGTGATTTGTGATAATTTAATATCCTGGGAATTTTGCGAGCGCCCATCACAGATACGCAGAAAAGAGCAGGTTAATATAGATTTCCCTGGGTCCCAGTTTTTCTTCTCATATACGGGATTTGGGTAAGGATCATGGATGCCTGAACATGTACCTCCATTCAGATTTCTGACCCGAGAAGATTTGCTTTTTTAAAAAACTTTCAATTTTTTTTTTTTGTCAGATTTATTCATGTGTACATTCTGTCGCATATCATTAAATGTTGAATTTAAAGTGGTATTTTAATAATTTTTAATAGCATTGCATTTTACTTCAGTTTTGTTATAGTGAACGTTAATTTTCGTGTTTTTTGGGTTCATTCTTGTGTGAGGTCACTCTCGCCTTCCCTTCATTCGCATATCTAGCTGCATCACACCGCAAAACCACCATTCACCTCACTCACACACCAGGACAAAAGACACGAACATTTCATTAAAGGATTGGTTGCTGTCTTAGTGCCAGCATAAAGATTTATGATGTTTTTTTTAAACCCCCATTTTTGTCTGTCGTGACGAGTGGGTCGACAGATGTACAAATTACCCTCTATTTCTTCCTGTGTGACGACTGTTCAAGTAAATCCTCGCGGATTGCCGAGTCGTTTCCCTTATCTACTCTCATATCTATCGAGACGGTTGGGAGTTCAACCGGTCCACAGATCGTACTGAGTCTCCCTCTTCTATTTTCTTCTTTTCTTTTTGAAAAAAACACAAATGAAAAAAAAAAGACGAAAATAAAATTAAAACCAACATTAAAAAAAATGCAAATTAAAAAAAAAAAAAACGGGTATGGTAGTTACACCCCCCCTTCTCTGTTGCCTTTCTTTTTCTCTTACCTGGCCCTTACGTGTATATCTGGGTTCCCCCACTATATATTTAATCAGACGACACGGCACCGAAAGGAGGGCCCTTAGATGCTTGAGAAGGGCTCACGAGGGTCGCCTAGGCCTGCGGACCGGGTGTTCATCAGAGCAGGGGGTTTTAAACTGTCCCTGATGTTGTGGACGGGGATTGCCTCCGGACGCAGCAGATCCTTTCAACTCCCGGGGCTCGTACGCAGGGTTTAGCTGCCTGAGATGCCCACCCCCGTCCGACGCCCCTAGATCCCAAAGAAATTACAGGACATCAAAAACCCCCGAAAGGACCTGGACGTGTGAGGGCGTGTGGACGAGGACGCCCCCGGTTAGGCCTGGGCCAGGACTACGGGGGTCAGCGAACCGAAGTCAGGAGGGGCCTTGCAAGACTTTCCCGGACGTGTGGACATCGAGGACGGACAGAAATACCGAGGGCTAGGAGGTGAAAACGACAGGGGCGAGCAACCACGAAAATGCACCAGGACAACGCACAGAACGAACGACCAGCCCAAATTGGTCTCCTTTAAGGTGAATAAAAAAACCCCCCGCTCACAAAGGGGAAGGTCCATTTTAATCTCACCTCGTTTGACCGAAAAATTCGTGTTAAACCTTTTAAAAAGTTAAACCCCCTGCCACCATTTTATGAAGGTGTAGCCTTTTACAATTTAAAAAGGGTTTAGGGGACTCTATCTGGCTAACAGGGGCTCAAAACCACTAAAGGGGTGAACCACGCTACGCCTGGCTTCGGGAAAGCACTGCACGGGGTCACACGGTGTCGGGGACCCGCCCGGAGGGGGGCAAAGGGGAGAACCCCACCTTTTCGCCTGGCCTGGCAAGAACTCTCCGAGGCCTAGGGCACCCGGTATAAATATGACCGTTCCAGCTGCCCGGGAAATATAAAACAGCTGGAGGGGGCATGGGGGGGGCGAGGTGAGGGCACCGGGCCCGCATGCCACACTGTACCACATATACACATATTAAATATATAAAATTATATATATATTAAAATTTAATATAATATATATATATATTATATATATATATATATATATATATATATATTATGATATATATATATTATATATATATATATATATATATAATATGTATATATATATATATTATATATATATATATATATATATAATATATATAT
>NW_023639834.1:10000-11791 GCF_015228065.2 Penaeus monodon
AAGTGTGGATTAGATTCTGGGTACCTATTTCCAGGATTTTATACAATATTAAAGCTTCCTTAAAGGAGGACTTGAACTGAAGTTAATTACTTCTCAACGCCCTTAAAGCTGTAGGCATAAAGCATTATGACCGTTTAGGCAAGATTCATTCACCTATGGTTTAGTATCAAACAAGAACAAGACGTGTGATATTGTGACCGCAAGAATCAGGCTTGGGATATAGATTGTAGTGGCAGCTCAGTGTGCAGTTTTGTATGTCGAGAACTAAGTGTAAACTGTGTAAATGAAGAAGATAAGCCGAACGCCTTTGTACATTATATCTCAGAGTGCCATGTGTTACAGCCTTTTCAGGCCACCTAGCTTAGTATGGAGAACTATGTAACTATTTCATATCCTCTGATATCTTAGAAGATAGTACTTATATTATATCCTAAATTGGAATGGTAAGCATCACATGACTGCATAATCCATGTAGCAATACCTTTCCACGCCCAAGCTGTACGCCGGCGTGCAGATGAGTAGATAAACGACTGTAATTGTTCCCTTTCTGTATTTATATAGTACTTATCATAAATAATGTTTATAGCCTACAAATTGAAATGTAATACCTTATATGTTTATAACCATGCTCAAATGTACCCAGCTTGCCCACGGCCTGTGTGCAGTTAGCCGGGTGGTAATAAAGGACTAAACTAAACAACTGTGACTCGTCATCAGTTTGTAAGCCTAGTAACACCAAAGCAGGACGTCATCAGATTCCTCCTGTGTTCTGACGATTTTATGGGGATAAAACCCCTCACTTGGGTTGTCCTTATACCTCAGAAGTGTGTGCGTGGTGTGTGTGGGTGTACATACACCAATTGTGTCGGATACTATGGGTCAGGGAATCTAGAAAAAACAGTGCTTAGTAAAAATTACGAATACTGAGTGTGGTGGTAAGGTACAGGGTCTGTACCAACGCCGTTGGCGAGACCTGGTGAATGTATGGTGTGACACACTTGACTGGCGCTCGCACCCTCCCCGCGCCCGACCGCAGGGCATTAATCACCCAAGAAGTGGACGTACAACCACCCCCTCACTGCCCTACCATGGATGGTGGGTGGGACCGTGCTCGAATCCCCCCCAGTGCAACTACCACCCCTCCTATGGAACGAATTGATTCACTGAACATAGGGATATTGAACTATGTGATTTCGACTGGCCGACTCTGATGCTGCAACAAGGGATTCCAAATCGTTCATGACCAGAAGGATGAAAGTAAAACCATGCCGATGGACACCAGCAACGACCGAGAAAGCAACGGGACGAACCCCACAGCGCGAACCCATCGCCCCCCGGGAGAGGTACATTTAGACTAGCCTTTCCGTAGGACACGACTTCCGTTGATAAATAAGGTGGAGAGGGAGGTTAGCCAGGCTGCCGCCCCTCCAAGAGGAAGGCACGCTGACATGGTGCAGGGGAAATGGTATCCTCGCGCTACTCCTATGTACGATGGGAACAACAAAAATATGTGAGCCCTGAATGGTTTTTAATGGCACTTTTGTGGGATCTCCCTGCATACCACAGACGATTATCAGCCCAAAATGTAAAAATATGAGGAATCCTGTTACCAGGATTCCGAAGGAGGCTGCCGCTGAGGAAGCACTGGCATCTCGGGTGTTTTTAAAGCCGGAGGGTTTATAAGGACATACAGCCCTTGAACAGATCATCATTGTATGGATCGGTGAACAGCCGCCACCTAACATAGTACCAATTCCTTTGGAATATACATAGAGCCGAGATCCATTCCGA
>NW_023639835.1:0-11790 GCF_015228065.2 Penaeus monodon
TGGAAGAAAAAAGAAAAAGAAGGGAAGGAAAGGAAGAAAAAAGGGAAAAGGAAAGAAAGGGGGGGGAAGAAAGAAAAAAGAAAAGAAAAAAAAAGGGAAAAAAGGGGAAGAAAAAAAAAAGAAGAAGAAAAAAAAAAGGGAAAAAGCGGAAAAAAAGAAAAAGAAGAAAAAGGAAGAAAAGAGGAGGGGGGAAGGGGAAAAAAGAAGAAAAAAAAGAAGAAAAAAAAAAAAAAAGGAAAAAAGAAAGAAAAAAAAAAGGAAAAAAAAAAGGGAAGAAGAAAATTAGGGGAAGGGGGGAAAAAAAAAGGGAAAGAAAAAAATTTCCCCCAAGGGAAAGAAAAAGGGAAGGCCCGAATTATTTAGAAGAAGAAGAATTTGAAAAAAAAAAAAAAAAAAAAAAAAAAAAAAAAAAGGGGAAAAAGGGGAAAAAAAAAAAAAAAAAAAAAAAAAAAAAAAAAAAAAAAAAAAAAAAAAAAAAAAAAAAAAAAAAAAAAAAAAAAAAAAAAAAAAAAAAAAAAAAAAAAAAAAAAAAAAAAAAAAAAAAAAAAACAAAAAAAAAACAAAAAAAAGAGATAAAAACAAAAAAAAAAAAAAAACTTTTGGTTGGGAAAAAAATTTTTTTTTTTTTTTTTTTTTGTGAATGTTTTGTTTTTTTTTGTTTTTTTTTGTTATTTTGTATGGGTGGGTCGGGGGGGGGGGGTTGGGGGTTTGGGGGGGTTATGAGGGGTTTGTTTTCATGTTTTTTTGGTTTTTTGTGATTTTTTTGTGGGGGTTTGTTGTTGCGGGTTGTTTTTTGGTTGTGGTTTTGTTTGTGTTTTTTTTGGTGTAAATTGAGTGCTTTTATTTGCGCCCCCCTGTTTGTTTTGATGGTGTTTTGTGTTTGTTTTTTCCCTTTCAGGCATGTATGTTTTATATATAAACCCCACGGGAACCCCGAACACCTAACTAGTGATTTTTTTAGCCCAGATTTCCCCCTTTAAAAAATTTTACACCCCCCCCCCAAAACCACCCCATTTTAAAAAAAAAAAAAAAGTTTTCAGGGCCTATTTCACTTACCCCAAGGGCCCCCGTTTTAGATTCAAATTAAAAATTTATTTAAAAATAAAGGGTTTGACCCATTTTTTTTCCAAATCAAATTTCCCCAAACCTTTGTTTTTTTTTTTTTCTTTTTTTGCTGGGAAAGAAAAAAAAAATTAAAAAAAAATTAAAAAAAAAAATAGAAGAAATTGTAAAAAAGGGGAGTTTTTATTGTTTTCTTTAAAGGGGTCCCAAAATTTGTTTTTCTACAATTAAAAAAAAAAATTAAAAAAACGTGAGGAATATCAAAAAAAAACTATTAGTTAAATTTAATATAAAAAAA
Organism: Penaeus monodon; assembly: GCF_015228065.2. Classification (NCBI taxonomy): domain Eukaryota; kingdom Metazoa; phylum Arthropoda; class Malacostraca; order Decapoda; family Penaeidae; genus Penaeus; species Penaeus monodon. Next base: position 1,361 of record NW_023639835.1, read on the forward strand.
CAAAATTTAAAATATATAAAAAAGAAAAGGGGAAAAAAAAAACCTTTTTACTGTTCCGAATTTAAAATATTTGCACGAAATTTTTAATTTCAACAAAGGGGGGGGGAAAAAAAAAACGTATGGGGTTTTCACGATCCCAGTGATTTTAATTTTAGGGATTAATGAATGAAATTAGCAGGGAAAAAAAGAAATGAGAAAAATTCTAAAATAGGGAAAAAAAAATTGGGGTTGGTAAAACTTTTAAATTTAGTTTTTGGGGGAGAAAAATTCTAATTTATAACATATAAGTTTTTTTAAAACAAAACGGGGAACCTTTAAAACCGGACGACCAAAGGGGTTGGAAATAAAATAATTAGCAATTTAAAAAATTTACAGACTTAGCAAAAAAAACATCCAATTAGACGTTTACAAAACCCAAAAATAAAAAGGGTGTTATTAGAAATTTCCGGGAAAAAAAAATGATTTTTCAGGGACCCAAAAAAACAGCAAAAATAAAAACAACAACATTTCCCTCCCCCTCTCTTCTTCTTTTTTTTCCCCTTCTTCTTTCCCTTTCCTTCTTTTTCCCCTCCCCTTCCCCTTCTCTCTCCCCCCCTTTTTTCCCCCTTTTTTTTATGTTTTTTTTTCTTTGCCCTTTGATTTTCCGTTTCTATCTCTTTTTCTTTTTTTTCCCCCCCTTTTTCTTCCTCTTCCCCCTCTCTCCTCTTTTCCCCTTCTCCTTTCTTTTTATTTTTCCCCCCTTCTTTTCTTCTTTTTTTTCCTTCTCAATCTCTCTTTCTTTTTTTTTTTTTTCTTAAACAAAATTCTTTCCCTTTTTATACAAAATATTGCAACGGGCAACAAAGGCTTTTTCAAAATAAAAGGGCGAATATAAAAATTAGTATGAGGCCCGAAAAATCCAATCAGTTTCACATATCATCAAGAAAAATTTTGGTGATTTGGAGTTTGAAGGGCCCAGGGGGCACAGAAAAAGGGTTTCTCCTTTAAAATTTCGTTTTTTAGTAAATTTTTTATAAAACCAAGGGGGGTTTTAAAATTTGGGCAGGGGGGAAAACAAAGGTCGGGGGAAAAAGAATTGGTTGCTTTTGGGGGGAAAACCGTTGTGCGAAATCATCCTCCCTTTTCTCTTCTTCTCCCCTTTTTCTCCTTTTTTTCTCTTTCCTCCTCTCCTCCCCTTCCTCCTCTCTCTCTCCCTCTTTTTCCTCTCTCTCCCCTCTTTTTCTCTCCCCTTCTCTCCCCTCTCTCAAATTTTTATTTTCTCTCCCCTCCCCCACTCCCCTCTCTTCTCCTCCTCCTTTTCCCCTCTCTCTCTTTTAATGCTTTACCTATCCTATATACATACATGTCGGGTGTGTGTTGTGTGGGGGCATAATACATACTTTATATATATATATATATATAATAAAATATATAATATATATATATATATAAAAATATTTTATATATATATATATATAAATATATTTATATTATATATATTAAAAATTTATTTTTTTTTTTGTGTGGGGTTGTTTTGGGGGTTTGTGTGGGGTTTTTTGCGGTTTTGTGTGGTGTTTGGTGTTGTGATTTGCGGGGTTTGTGGGGGGTTTTTTTGTTTTCCGTATGTGGGGGGTAACATTAGTAACGCTTTTTTTTTTTCTTTCTTTTTGTGAGAAAAATGGGTTAAAAATTTGCTGGGTTTAAAAGAAATTCTATTTGGCCCACTTTTCTCGGCCCCCCAAAACGGATATTAAAAATAAATATACTTATCATAGCACTTTTTTTATTTAAATTAAAAAAAAATACAAAAAAAAAAGGGGAAAATTTTCACGCACACACTTTTAAAAATTTTAAAAAACAATAAATACACAGTAAAAGTATAAATTAAAAACCCAAAAAACCCCATAAGAGAGAGGGAAAAAAAAGAACAGAGGGGCTAAAAAAAATATTTGAAAAAAAAACAAAGAATACTGAAAAGAGAGAAGAGGGGGTTTCCCCCTTTCACCCCGGGAAATGCAAAATTTAGCCCTTTAGAAAGAATGGGGGCTGAAAAAAAAGCTCCTCTGAAAATTTTAAGAAGTAAGGAAGAAATCTTGGGCGGGGGGTTTTGCCTGGGCCTCCAGCTGGACGGGGGGGAAAGGGAAAAGAAAAGGGGGGAAAGGGGGGGAGGAGGGGGGGAGGAGAGAGGGAAGGAGAAAAAGAGAAAGGGAGGGGGGGGAGAAAGAGGGGGGAGAGAGGGAAGGGGGAAGGGGGAGAGAGAGAGGAGAGAAAAGGGGGTTTAGAGGGGGGCAGGGAGGGGGGGGGGAAGGTGAGAAAGGGGGGAGGGCGGGGGGGAGAGGGGGGGAGGGAGGGGAGGAAGGAGAGAGAGGGAGGGGTGAGAAGAGGAAAGGGGGGAGGGGGAAGGGGGAAGGGGAAAAGGAAAAGAGAGGGGTGGAAAAGGGAAAAAGGGAGGGGGGGGAGGGAAAAAAGGGGGGGAGAGAGAGAAAAAAAGGGGGAAAAAAGGTTTGGGGAAGGGAGGGGGGGAGGGGGGGAGGAAGGGGAAGGGGGAAAAAAGGGAGGAGGGAGGAGGAAAGGGGGGAAGGCGGGGAAAAAGGGGAAAAGGGGGCAGAGGGAGGGAGGAGGGAAGGGGGGGAAAAGAGAGAGGGGAAAAGGAAAAGGGGGGGAAAAAGAATAAAAAAAAAAGAGGAAAAGGGGGGAAAAGGGGCAGGGGGGAAGGGGGGGAAAAAAGGGGGGAAAGTGGGAAAGAAAAAAAAAAAAGGGGGGTTTAAAAAAAAGATTAAAAACGGAAAAGGGCGACCCAAAAAAGAATTTAGCACCAAAAAAAAGGGGGAAAGAAAAACACAGGATAAAAGGGGGAAATTTTGTGGGCAAAATTTTAACCAGAAGCCCAAAAAAAATTTTTTAAAAAAAAAATTTTGAGAAAGGGAAAAAAAAGGGTCCCCCCGGGAAAAGTATTTCATGTTTTAAAAATAAAAATTTTCTGGACGGTGTTTTTGGGTTGGGGTTTTGGGGGGGGGGTTGTTTGTTTTGTTGTTTTGGTTGTGGTGGGGTTTGTGGGTTTGGTGTGTTTTATTTTTATAATATTATATCTGTTTTTTTTTTTTTTTTTTTTTTTTTTTTTTAAAAAAAAAAAAAAAAAAAAAAACAAAAAAAAAAAAAAACAAAAAACCCAAAAAAACAACCCCAAAACACACACACACCCAACCCCACACACAAAACCCCAAAACTTGTGGGGGGGTTTGTGGGTGCAGATAGATAGGGTAGACAAAATAGAAGATGGGATAGATACTGCAAAACCCACACACAAATAAAAAAACGTTGTAATAAAATCCTGCTCAAAGTTTTGCATACAAACATTTACCATATCCATAGTTTAACATAAAAAGACACATCAAAAAAAAGGAAAATAATTTTTTTGATAAAGAGATTACTCGCACAGTCTTTCTGGGGGGAAAGGAAAGAAAAGGGAAAAACCCCCCCCCCCCCCACAACCCCCCTCCTTCCCTCAGTCAGGGGTTTAATCAGGGCAAGGGGTTTTCCCCCCCCGTTTTTCCCCCCTTCCCTTTCCATGTCTCCTTTTTCTCGAAAAAATACCCTTTTTCCAAAATTTTTTTTTTTTCCCTTTAGTCTTTTTTTTTTTCCTTTATTTTTTTATTTTTTATTCATGTTTTGTTTTTTTTCATTAATTATGTATTATTATTTTCCTTTTCTATTATTATTATCATTATTATAATTATTTTATTTTTAATTTTTTTTAAAAAAGTTTTCCTTTTGATCTGGCCCTAAATTTTAAAAAGGAAAAAACCGAAAATCATTTCCAGTGGGGCAATAGGGTGATTGAAAATTTGGGAAAAATAACAAAAACGAAAAATATGCAGAAAAAACCAAAAAATCAAACATCCAGTCAAATTTAATTCAAAGCACCAAAGAACACATCAGTTGGGTGAGCTCTTTTGAGAACATGTTGGGGGTTCCCTGTTTTTTTTTAAGACCCATTTTTTTGGGAATTTTTTTTTTAATTTTGGGGTTCCCGGGAAATTTTCTTTAAGAAAAATTATTTCTAAACCCTTTTTTTAAAGGCCCTTCCCAAAAGCCAATAACAAACCCGGCCCCAAAATTTTGGGGTTTTTTTAAAAGCCAAATCTTTTCCCTCTATTTCCCGGTATTTTTTCTTTGAAACCCCCTTTTTTTAGGGGGGGCCTTTTTTCTGAAGGGAGGCTCATACCAAAAAACCCGACAAGTATTGTTTTTTTTTTTTTGTCCCGGGTGACGATATCGGGCGATTTGCCTGATTTGTACGATCTATTTTGAATTGGGAAAGTTTTCCAAAAAATTGTTTGCAATTTTTTGCCTTTAGGGGAAAATTTGGGTCCCGGATTTTGTTTTTTTACCCTTTATCCCGGGGGGTTTTCCCATAGGAAAAAAGGTTTTTTTTCAGAACTTTTCCCGTGCAGGGGAGTTGCCTACTTTGTCGGGTCCAAAATTTTTTTAAAACCCTTTTTTTTTAAAAAAGGTGAAACAATTTATTTCAACCTTTTTTCTTTACAAAACCCACACTTTGAGGCAGTGCAATGGCCCAAAATGTTTGCTTGATAGTTTTGGGGGAAACAAAAATTTGATCCCTTTGGGTGGGGAAAAAATAAAACCTCTGTTTCCCCCCCTTTTTGGCCCCGACCCTTAAAAAGCCACTTTTGGGGGTTTAATTTCACTACAATGTTTTCTTCGTTTTTGCCCCAAAAATGTCCAATTTGGGGAGGGGTTTTTTATGCCACCTAGTTCAAGTAAATTTTTGGGCCGACTTTTTTTGCTTTTTTTTTTTTATGTTTTTGCAGCCAGTGTTTCAACATAAAGTTTGTTTTTTTTCGCTTTTAAACCTAATTTTCCGGGGGAAAATTTATTTTATTTCCCTTTTAAAGAGTGTAATTTTTTTCATGTACTCAAATAATTGAAGCATCCAATCGTTGGTTTGATCAAAGGTTTTTTGAAAAGAAACAAAACCCAATTTTTTGTTTTTTTGTACGATTTTAATTTTCCAAAAAGCAATCCCCTTCCCCCTTTACCCTTTAGGGAACCCTACAGGGCGGGGCTTTCGTGGGGTTTTGGGGTGGGTATCTTCTTTTTTCATGTCAAAGGGTTCCTTTTAAATTTTGGGTTTTTCAAATTTTTTTGGGTTCAGGGAAAATTCCCGGGGCTTCCACGTTAAAACTAAATGTAAACCACCCCGGTTGCAAAAGGGGGGGTTTTTTGTTTCTTTTGTTTGTTTTTTTTTGGAGGGGGTTTTAATTTTTTTTTGGGTTTTTTAGGGTTGAACCCTTTCTCCCGGATGCAATTCGGGAAATTTTTTGTATTTTTTTCTTTATTTAGGGGTTGTTTTATCCCCAATTTTCCCTTTGTTTATTTCCTAGATATTTATAGGGTTTTTTTTCCGGGGCAAATTTTATATTACGGGATCAAAAACTTAAAATTTATATGTCGGGGGGCCCCTAGTTTTTCCTTTCTTTTTTAAAAGGGGGCTTTTTGCACACTTTTTATCGAGGAAAAAAAATTTATTTCCATGTCATCCCCTGAAAAACTTTTTGTTTTCAGCAAACCTTTCCAAAATTTATTATCATTTAGGCCCTAAAAATTTTAATGGATCCATATAGAAAAAATGAGATCTTTTTGGGCCATGAAAATTTTTATCCATTTAAAGTGTTTTTAAGAAGGGTGGGGAGAGGGGGGGGGATTTAAATGCCCCCTACAGAAAAAAAAAGAGGGGAAAAAAAAAAAAAAAAAAAAAAAGGGCACCCCGGAAGGGTTCCGCCTTGATCGCTGTTTTTTTGAAATAAAAAAAAGTACCGTTATTTTGGTTTTTAGAGTAAGAAATTTTTTTCCCCAAATGGTCATGCTGTTTCGAAAGAAAAGGGGAAAGTTTATTAAGACGGGGGGGGGAGGGCTTTGAGAATTTTTAAGGATTTAAGGGTTTTTAAAAGTGTGGGGGGCACTGGGCAAAGGCTTTTAAAAGTCGAAAAGCAAATACTTTGGGTTTTTGTGTTTTGTATTAGATTTTTTGGGGAATATTTTTTTTTATGAGCAGTTTTATCTTTCATCCGGGTTTTTTGATCCTCTGCAAAAATCCTTTTTGTTTTGTTGGGGAAAAAAAATTTTTTTCCCCTTTTATTTTTGTCTTTTAGGTTCTTTTTAGTTGATTGCGGAAGTAATTTTTTAAAGGGGGTTTTTAAGCATGTAATGGGGGTATTTTTTTAGGGTTTTTTTTGGGGTTTTCTGTTTCGTTCTTTTGGGCCAAGAGGAAAAGGGGTTCCCCTTTACAAACCCCTTTGATGGTTAAGTTTGGGGTCATCAAAAATTTTTAGGGGGTTAAAATTAGAGCTAATTTGGCCCCCCCTGCGGAAGGGAAAAAAGGGAATTTAAACCAAAAAATTTTGGGGTTGGGTTTAACCCCAGGTGGGGTTTCCATTTTTGGGGCTTTTTTTTTTTAAATGCGGTTTTTAAAAATTTTTTCAGGGGTAAAAAAAATTTTTTATTTTTTTTGGGGGGGAAAATCCCCCAGGCTATTCTCAAAAATCCGGAAACCATTCGGTTTTAAATTTTATTTTATTTTTTTCCCCCGTATTGTTCCAAAATTCCCAGACCTTTTTTCAGATTTGGTTTTTTAGCTTTACAAAAAAGTTGTTTTTTTCTTTTTTCGCCAAATTTTTTGGTTTTAAAATTTTTCCGGGCAGTCCAACATTTTTTCTCCCCGAAAAAAAAATTTTTTTGCGTTGGCATATCTACGTAACCTTTTTTTGCCTGAACCTGAAAATTTTTTTTTTTTAAAACTCTTCTTTAATCGGGGGTTTTTTGAGTTTGTTTTTTTTTAGAAAGGGATTTGTATTTTTTTTATTTTTTTTTTTTTCGCCCCTTTTCCCCCATTGTTCCCCCCAAAATTTTTTTGGTTAAGTTTTTTTTCTTAATTTTTCGAATTTTCCCTTTTAAAAATTTTTATTTTTCTTTATCACTTGCCCCGGGCCCTTTCGGGGGTTTTTTTTTTGTTTTTTCTTTTTTTTTTAAATTTTAAGCCCATTTTTCTTGGAGGGGGTCTTCCTGGGGGTTTTTTTATTAGTTCGTTTTTTTAATTTTTTTTTTAAAAAATTTTTTTTAAAACAGGGGTTTTTTTTCATGACAAAGTTATTCTAACGCCCCCGTTTTTCCTATATTTAATTTTACTTTTATATTTTTGGGGGAGTCTTTTAAATTTTAACAGTGTCTTTTTACTCATTTTAGTTCGTTTTTTTCTACCGGGTTTGTTTTTTTAATGATATCCGTTTTTTATATCTAGAAAATTTCCTTTATCCTTTTCCCAAAAAATTCCTTTTTGGGGTTTTAATTTTATCGATATTTTTAAAAATTTTCAATTTTTTTATAATTTTTTAAATTTATTTGGCAAGTTTAGTTTTTGTTTTATCTTTTTAAAATTTTTTTTCCTTTTTATTTTTTCTATTGGGACCTCATTTTGGGTCATTTTTTTTTTTTTTGGTTTGAAATTTTTGGGGGAATTTCTAATTTTGTTTAATTTTTTTTTACGGAAAAAAATGGTTTTTCCCACATTTGGGTAGGGTTGGGTCACGCTTTTTTCCTTTTTTCACTTTCATATTCCTTAAAAACCCCATTTTTTTTAGGTTTTTCATCAGTAAATTTTTTGTTTTTTTGGATTTTTGGGGGGCATAGGAAAAAAAAACAGGGTACAAAAACCTCCCGTTTTACTCTTCCTTTTTTCCATTAAGGGGCCCTTTTTTTTTTCTTTTTATTTTTAGTACTAATGTTGGCCCCCGCAGGAAACCCGGGGGGGAAAACTGCCCCCGTCTTTGGGGACCTGGGGGGGTTTTGACCCTTTAAAAAAAAAGGGGGAGGTTTTGACCCCAAAGCATACCTTTTTTGTCCCCGGCGAAGGGGCTTCCAGGGGGACGCGCCCCCCTTTTTTTGATCCCGCGCGACGGGGGGATTTTTTCCCGGGGCCCTGATTTTTTTTTTTCTTTTCATTTCAAAAGTTTGGAAAGCCATTTTAGGCTTTCTGCCAAAAAAGTTGGAATCCCGGTTTTTTTTGGTTCCCGGGGGGGTTTTCCAGGGCCCCCCATTATTTTATTATTTTTTTTAATTATTTTATTTTTATTTTTATTATATTATTTTTTTTATTTTTTATTTTTTATTTTATTTATTATTTTAAATTTTATTATTGATTTTTTTGTTTTTTTTTTTTATTATTTTTTCTAAGATTTTTTTTTTTTGTTTCTTAAACTTTGAGTCTTTTTTTCAATTCCCATTTTTCCTTTCATTTCATTTCCTTTTTTTTTTTCTTTTCCTTTTTATTTGTAAATCTATCGGGTCTTTTTTCTTCAAAAAAAAATTTAAAAAAAAAAATGGGAATTCCTTTTTAAGGTAATGTTTTTTTTTTTTTAAATTTAAAAATTGCAATTAACCAAAATTATATAAATAAAATAAAAAAATAAAAATTTAAAAATACAAATTATAATAGATAAATAAATAAATATAGCAAGGACGATGAATAAATATGATGCTAATTATGATATTAAGAGTAATGATATTAGTGATAATTGTAGAAGGTAAAGATGAAGAATATGAAAAAGAAGATATATGAAGAAGAAGAAAAGAAACGAAGAGAAGAAGATGATGATGATGATGATGATGAGATGATGATGATATGCATGATCTGATGATGATGATGATGATGATGATGATGATGAGATGATGATGATGATGGAGGAGGAGGAGGAGGAGGACGAAGAAGAAGATGATGAAGAAGAAGAAGAAGTAGATGAAGAATAAGAAGATGAAGAAGAAGAAAAATTATGATGATGAAGAAGAAAGAAAAAAAAAAAGAAAATGAAAAGAAGAATAAGAATATGATGATGAGAAAAAGAAGAAACAGTAGAAGATGAAAAAGAAGAAGAAAAAAAAACTCAACCCTACAGTATAAACTGAGTTTCGTCGAGTCATCTGATATCTGACAGAAGTCAATTGCTTTAGGATTTAAAATTCAGAAAAGATATCTGACGCGTACTTTGGGCGGTCACAGAAATCGTAAGGGAGTTCTGTGACTATTATTTTCTTTTTTTATTCTTTTTTCTTTGTTGATAGAGGTTGATAAAGCTGCTCTCTTTCGGTCTATGTGTCTGTCTGTCTGTCTGTCTATGTATCTGCCACGGGTTGTGTCTCTGTCTCTCTGCTTCTCTGTTTGTGTCTGTGTCACTGTATGTCTCTCAGTTTTCCTGCTAATCTGTCAACTCTCTCTCTCTCTCTCTCTCTCTCTCTCTCTCTCCGCATCCTCTCTCTCTCTCTCTCTCATCTATCTATCTAACTATCTCTCTCTCTCTCTCAGAAACATCAACATCAAAAGCAACTAAAACTATCCCAAAGAAACTCACAATGGCAGTAATTTCCTCCTGGCAACAGACTTCTAAAATCCTTCATTGCAGCGCCGTCTGCTTGGCACGATCCTTGCCTTTCCGAGTTTGTGTTTATCATCCTGATTTATTTATCTTTTCTCTTGTATCTCTCTAATCAGTGGTATTTCTTTTTAATACGATTATTAAGTTGATATATCTGTTTCCATATTCACAGGAGGGAAGAGGATCAGAAATTACCTTTCCTAGACACTGTAATACATCGGGGTGACGATGGCCCTATGTTTTTTTTTTTGTATACAGGAACCCTACAAAAAAAGATGGTTATATCCATTACTACCTCCGCCCACAGCAACAAAGCAAATCTGGTGTTGTAATTGGCTTCTTCCTCAGAGCACTGAGGATCTGCAGCCCTGAAATTCTTGGGATAAGGTTGCCTATATAATTAATTCTTCATGAAACATAAATAACCCCAGAGGCTTCCTACGAAACCTCAGAAAGAAGACGTGAGAACATACTCGCAAGATCAGATCCTGCACCCTCTTCTAACAATTTTCTCATATTACCGCCATATAACATTTCCAGGCGATCAGCAGATACTTCGGCAATATAGTGAGAATCGCCAGCACATCTGAGGAAAAGATACATGACATAATACGGACAGGAAGCAGCCCGAAAACAACCCCAACATGCTGTATAGTCGCATAACCTGCAGCAGATGCGATACAGCATACTTTGGTAAGACAGGCCGTGTTTCAGCACCAGGATCAGCGAACATAGAGCTGACCTTCATCACCATAGGACTTCCAACACCATGGTGGAACATGTAGATGAAGCTGGACATTTACCGAACTGGAAGGAAGCAGTAGTTTATGGAGAATTGAACAAACAAAAAAAGAAAAAAACATGGAAGCAGCACACATCGGGCAGATGCAAACTATCCAAGGTCACGGCAACAATTATACGAACAACGAGTGGGAGTCCCGTCGTCAGGTGTTTCGTCTCGTCACATCTATATAATAAAGTCTGTAATTCTTTGATGTATGTGAT
>NW_023639836.1:0-11788 GCF_015228065.2 Penaeus monodon
GGACCGTGGTCCGAAAAACCATGTCCGCCATGCACAACCGTTTACTGAAATATCCCATGGCCATGGCCATGACCAATTTCCGTTGGGTCCATGGCCAAAAGCCATGGACCATGGCCCTAAGCCAAAAGCCTAGACCGAAAGCCGTGTCCCAGCCCCGTGTTCCGTATCCTCCGGACGGTTTCCCGCCTCACGTTTTTCTGCTGCGCCCGCCACGGCGGCCCGCCAGGAGCAAACACGATCTGCAGAAGAGTATCATCAATGGAAACTTTTTCCCCCTTCAGAAGCTACTAATTCAACGTTTTTTCAAACACATCGGGATAACAATGATAAAAAAATTCATAGATTCAACATTCTCCTGCTAAGAATAAATTCCAGGCTTCACGTTTAAGGTCATCACAAACGCAATCACGACTCACTGCAGTGGGGCCCTCATGACTGCTGACTGAGAGCGAGTGTTCTACCTTTGGACCATTCTTTCACTCTATATATCTCTCGGCAAAAATCATGCGAGTCCCTGGTATGCGTGGGAATGCAAATGTTTTCTTTTGCGTGAGAAACAGGATAAATTATACTGCTTGGAGTAAATAATTTATTTATGGTGAATGGAGATAGTAATTTCCTTTTATCGTTTTGTATGATTGATTTTAATACCTGGTTGTTGTTTTTATTACATTCTATGAAAAATGATAGATGGGGTTAGTGGGCATTGTAATGCTCCCTGAACATTAGAGGATCTTTGAGATACGAAACGTGGAATCTTTTGTGATAAAACCACCCACACACACACACACCACACACACCACACACACACACACACAACACACATATATATATATATATATATAATATTATATTATATATATATTATATATATATATTATTTATATGTTATGTATGTATTTTATTGTGTGTAAAACATTACATACAATACATTTATATTTATTTATTTTTGTGGTATATGTTATACATGCATGCATGTTAATCTATCTATGTATCTTACGTATCTATCCATTTAATATACATATGTATATAATATATATATATTATATATATATTATATATTATATATATATATATATTATATATTTAATATTTTAAAATATAATATATAATATATATATCCATCAATGGGATTTATATCTATCTAATCTATCTATCTACCTATCTATCCATATATACATATGTATATATATATCCATCGATGTATTTATGTATTAACATATTATACATTTATTACATTATACATATATGTATATATAGATCCACATATTAACATATGCATACAATAATTAATTTTCATACATACATACACCACACACACCACACACACAACATACAACACACACACCACACACACACCACACACCACACACACACACACACACGCGGCCGCCGCAACCACAACATTTTACATAATATAATATAATATATGGACATGCACGCACATGCATATACAGATGCTCAGAAAGATATATGCATACATGTTTATACACGTACACCACACAAGAAACACAGACACATACATGCCAACAACATATGCACATGCAACAAAGACATGAAGAACACATAATGCATATATATATACACACATAAACGCATATATAAATATATATAATATATAATATTAATATATAATATTAATATATATATATATATATTATATATACATATACATATGTTTTGTTACCGTATATGCTTATTAATTTATTTGCACACAAACACATACATACATACACACACACGCTTAGATGGAAAACACCCATTTCCAAAAAACTATAAAGTAAAAAAAACAAATAAAACTGTAAAAAATAAAATAAACAAGGGATGGCTATATCGTATAATGCATAATAAACAGATACCCCACCTACAAGAAAATACATGGTGCAAAAACCCGTACATGCCGTTTTTTCCTTTGGCTCCATCAGCTGCGTGGAGAGAGGGATGCATTGGCAACAGCTTGCTCCTCGCATTCTTATGCCCATGCATTTGCCCTCTGCCTGTACGGGAGCGGGGTAGAGATAATAAATGCCTTAGTCCGGACCATCAAAGTTGATGGGTGGGGGCCTTTGATATGTTATTTATATAATACATAACATTACATACAATATAATATTATATATATATTATTATATAATATATATATTTTATATATATTATAAAATTATATATATTATATCCCTACATAACCAAGACCCCCCCCACATTTACACATATATGTGTTGTTGCAACCCCCCCCCCCCCCCACATACACACCCAACCACCCCATATATATGGGTGTGTGGTGTGTGTGTGTGTGGTGTTTGTGTGGTGGTGTGTGGTGGTGTGGGTTGTGTGGTGTGTTGGTGGTGGTTGGTGTGTGTGTTTGTGGTTGGGTGCGCCGCGTATATGTGTGTTGTGTGGACACGTGGTTATGTGACTATCCTTACAAAAACTACTGTTATTATTATTTTCTAGTTAGCAGAAAAGCGTTTTTTTTTTTTGTTATTTTATCATTGCTATTATATCATCATTATATCAAGTAATTCTCTTGAATACAAATCAATAGGTTTATAAAATAATGAGGACTATGAGGGAATGAAAGAAAATAGAAAAAAAAAAAAAAGGGTCAGATGTACGGATTAATTTAATTGCCTAGATTAAGTTTCGATTATAAAAATGGATTATTTTTGACGAGTAATTCCTGTGGAAAATTGAAACTGATAAGCAAAATAAAAATGTAAAGAAAAACACGAAAAAAAAAAAGATGGAAAAACCACCCATTTTCCAGAAATCAAAAACCCAACAAGAGGATTGCCTTTTATTTTTTTTTTTTTAAATAAAATACACAAATTGAGGAATGTTTTTTATCTATTATAAAAGCTTTCCAAACAAAAAAAACTGAATTATCCACGTCCCAGAAAGAAGAGATTATCTAAATTTATAAAACCCTTTCTCAGACACAAAAAAAAAATTAAAAACTGGGTGATATTTTGTCTAATATGGGCGGAAAGAAAGAAAAGTATAAAACCTGTAAATTACGTGAGTCGGATTTTTTTTCTGTATATATATTTTTTTTATATCATCGAGGAAAAACGTCATGATCATGGGGGAGACAAAACAACTGATTCAGAGTATAAAAAAAGATTCAAAGAATCTTACTTAAGAAAAAACCAGGTTCTGTCTAACTTCAGACTTTTTTTACATCATATGCTGATAATGCCCATAGGTTTGATATTTAAGGCAACAAATTTTTACCCCCAGCTTTCTCCCCACCTTAAAAAAAAAATAAAAAGAAAGATAAATGATAATGATAATACTAAAAATAAAAGAAAAAAAAAAAAAAAAAAGAAACAGAAAAATAAATTAAAAAAAAAACTACCATAGGTTACAAAAAATAACTCCACAATTCATAATAAAAAAAGCTGTATCATCTCGCATTAAAAAACCTCTATCAAAAAAAATCAGTTTTATCAGGTTGGGGAATTTTCTTTACATGTTAAAAATAAATTATTTCATAAATAAAATTTCTGGGTGCAACATGAGGTCATGTAAAAAAATTTAAATAAAGTTGCATTATCGTAAGCTCTCATTTCTTTGATTTTTAATAACCGGATAAATTTTAGTTTATATTTGGTTTATTATTATTACATTATATATAGCACAGGGCCTTCATACAAAACTAAATAAAAGTAAAAGATATATAAGTTTGCAGTATTTTAGTTGTAATCAAAATGATTAAAACTGATTGAAATGGTCAGTAAATGTATTTTATGTGGTATGTGTATTTGTATTGGGGGTGTTTGGTGGTGTGTGTGGTGTGTTGGGTGTGTGTGTGTTGTGTGGTTGTGTGTGTGGTGTGTGGATAAAAATAGATAGATATATATGTGCGTGTGTGCGTTTATTTGTGTGCAGAGGTTTTCTTTTTTGCCTTCTACAAATCATGGACATGATAAATAAAAAATGGGATTACTTATGCTTAAAATTTTTTATTAAAAAATATCCTTTTGTATGTAAAATCAGGATAAACCAAGGAAAAAACCCCTTCTGGGCCTTTGGCTAATGGTGGGCCCATATCCTCCGTGGCCAAAAAAAACCATGACCAAAAGCCATGGCCAAATCCCGTGGTCCGAAAAACCATGGCCGATTTTCCATGACCGAAAAAAACCATGGGCCGGACCCCATGAACCGAATTTCCATGGGCCCCGTGTTTCGATTTATGTGTAACGGTCCGTGGACCGTGGTCCATTATCCATGGAACCATGTCCCGAATCCATGACCCAAGCCCGATTCCCATGGCCAAATCCGGTGGGCCCATGTCCAAAAATCCATGACCATGACCCGTGACCATGTCCAACATGGGAACAACTTTTCATGGACTGGACCGGTGGTTGGGGACCGTGGGGCCATGGCCCCAATGCCGTGGGCCGAAAGCCCAAGGCCTAAACCAAAAAAAACCACCATGTTCCAAAATCCGTGGGGCCCACCATGTCCGAAATCCATGGCCACCGAAACCCCATGGCCGCCAAAGCCATGACCGCCGAAGCCGTGGCCCTCCCAAAAAGCCATGGGAAAAAGCCGGGTTTTCTGCCTTCGGGTCGGCCCTTGGCTTTCGGGTTTCGGCTTTTGGCTTCCACGCTTTGTAAGATTGCCGGTGGCCCCGTAGCCCGTGTTCCGAAAACCGTGGGGCCCAAGTCCTATTCCATGACCATGACCAAAATCCGTGGACCATGTCCAAAGCCGATGCCGTGCCCCATGCCCAAAACAACCGATTTCCATGGTCCATGGACCGAAGCCATGGGCCCAATGCCGTGTCCCAAAATCCGATTTCCATGGGACCATGGCCATAACCACCATGGACTTACTTCAGTAAAACAAACCGTGTGACCGTGCCCATGATGGCCGTGGCCCATGGACCAAAAGCCAATTTCCGTGGCCGTGGGCCGATGCCCAAAATCCCATGGGCCAATGCCATGACCGTGGGCCAATTGCCGAAGGCCTAAGCCCAAAAGCCATGGGCCGATTCCCGTGTCCGTTAATCCCGCCGGAAAGGTTTCAAGCCTCGCGTTTCTGCTGGGCCTGCAAGCGGCGGCCACCCAAGAAGCAGCACGATCTGTGGGAGAGTTTTGTAGGTGGTTTATTTTTTTTGGCGAAGATACCTGTAATAATCATTGTGGACTATGACGATAATTTTTATGAATGCATGCTTGAATGGATGGGTGGATGAATGGATGGGGTGGATGAATGGATGGTTGGGACTGATTACAAGACAGGTTTGGGTTTGGTTCGGATAGATGGGTGGATGGTTTTCTTGAGAGTATTGACTGCTCTACAAACCTATTCGAAAAATATTTCCATTCGAAAAAATTTATTTAGTTCCTTTTTTTTCCACACTGCCCACAAACCTTTATTATCAACTGGACGGAAAAACAATTGCCAAAAAAAAATCTGCAGAGACACTTTTGCATGATTTAATATCCTCATATTTCTTTTTTCCTTTCCTGCAAACCACGATTATGTAAATGTTTTCTCTCCCGGTTCCCTTTCAAAGAAAAAAGTTTTCCACGTGGGACGCTTACTCACTGGCAATGGCCCTCATGGGTTTTCTGAAGAGATGGTGGAGTGAGTGGAATGTGCCAAAACCGCTGGCTGTCCGAATCACTCTATATACCAGGCCAAGGAAATGTGTGTTTCGTTTTTTCACCGGTATTTGGCGGAAAAAAGAAAACTGAAGGAGAGAGTGTTTACTTAGCATAAAAAAACGGGAGGTTATCGAAATCAATGGTAAAACCACAATTTTCTATTGTCCATCCCTAGGGTTGATATTTTTATGTTCTTTTTATTAGTAGAAGAAAAAAGAGATTTCGGAAGTTTTTCAAGAGAAACGTAAAGATGAATGAATTTTTTTCATAGTCTTAATTTTAATTGGGTTTTTCAGAGTCGGCTGAAAGTTTTTAAAAGAATATCATGAAATCATTTCTTACTTTTATCTATAATTGATCCCCCCCACTCTCTCTCTATATATAGATATGATATTATATAATATATATATATATATATATTTATAAATATATATTATATTATATATATATATATATTATGTGTGTGTGTGTGTGTGTGGTGTGTGTGTGTGTGGTGTTGTGTATATCTTTTCCCATATCATTAGATAAAGTTTATTCCTAGATTTTAGATTTTTTTCGTTCATTCCAGGAAAAAAAACAATTGAATTTTTTTTTTTTTTATCTTTTTTTTTTTTTTTTTTAGTTTGTCGTTTTCATTTTTAAGCTTTATAATGTTTTTTTTGGAAGGATTTTTTTTTACGGCAAAGTATATGTTATTTTTTTTTCGCAGTAATATTATATAATACCAATACTATTATTTAGTATTTTTCTCTTTATATATTAACCTATTTATTACATTATCTGTAGTTTTTGCAGATTGGTATTATCATTATTGTGATTTATTCTCTCTTTTCCTTCTCTCTCCTCTCTCTCTCTCTTTTTCCTCTCCTCCTCTCTCTCCTCTCCTCTCTCTCTCTCTCTCTTCTATATAATATATATATATATATTATATATATATATATATATATTATATATATAATTTCTTTTCTCTCTCTTCTCTCTCTCTCTCTCTCCTCTCTCCTCTCTCTTCTCTTTTCCTTCCTCTTTTTTGCACCCCCCTCTCTCCTTATTTTACCTTTTCTCTTTCTCTCTCTCTCTCTCTCCTCTTCTCTCCCCTCTTCTCCTCTCTTCTCTCCCTCTCTCCTCCTCTCTCCTCTCTTCTCTCTCCCCTCTCTTTCCCCTCTCTCTTCCTTTTCCTCTCTCTCTCTCTCTCATAGCCCTAATCAGTATAAACCTTTTTGTTTTAACCTTCTACTGTTGAATAAAGAAAAACTTTCGCTTTCTCCACAAGGACAAAGCTCCTCCACTCACGCCCACGCCACAATGTTTGAATTCTGAAAATGTACTTGTCTGTGAATATCTGTATTCCGATGTCCAAAAAACAGAGGCAAAAAAAAGAGAAAGAAAAATCTTGTAAACATTTCAAAGTGATACATATATTTTTGCAAAACAAATTTGCAAGGTATAACCAAAAAATGTCAGTAAACAAACATGCAAACATCGGGATTTATAAAACGATAAAAAATTGTGGGGACAATGGGTTGATAGTTAAAAAAAACATATAAATTGTGCTAGACATCAAGTTAATTATAACCAGTAAGTTGTTGATAAACCACTAAAAGGTAAAAATGAAAAAATTAAAAAAGATTGTTTACTATTATGATTATGACGATGATGGATGAAAAACATGATGATTATGATGATGATAGTGATAAGTGATAATGATAAAAAGTTTGTAGTATTAAAAGGATGACGATAATAAAAAAAACATTGCTGAAAAAATTAGGAAAATATGATAACGGTTACTTTTCTATTATCATCATTATTAGAATGATAAAAATAACATTATAAACAATAATGAAAAGTAATGCAGTGATTAAAGCAAACGATATGGATAATTGCAATGATAATCACCCATGCTTCTTACAAGAAAAAAAAAAATATAAAGCAATAATATTTCTATTAACTATACTATCTTTTATTATAAACGTAATCATTTACCATCACTAAAATTTATGATATCTTAGAAAATACCATTATCATTTTACAAATATATATATTATATATAATATATATAATATTATATATATATTAAAATATATATATATATTATTATATATATTATAATATATATATGTTATCATTATGATATATTATATTATATTATATATTTATATATATATATTATATATATATAGAGGAGAGGAGAGAGAGAGTGAGAGGAGAGAGAGAGAGAGAGAGAGGATGTTATCATTTTAATATATAATATTATATATATATATTAATATTATATTTATATATAATTATATATATTATTATATATATAATTAATTATATATATATTATATATATATATATTATATATATAATATTATATAATATATATATATAATATTATATATAATATTTATTACACGTATGTGTGGTGTGTATGCAGTCATCAAAGTAATTATCATTACCTTAATTATTTGCCATTACCTTTGTTATTATTTATCTCATGATATTGTTTTGTGACCTTTTTTGTTTCATAAAAAAATAATGCCGGCAAATTATATAAATGACATTAAAAAGTAATGCTAGTTATAACTGGTATTGTTTTGTTTTATTATCATAACCAATTATGGGACTTATTATCATTATTAAATTACAAACATGTTGTTGCTATTGATATTTCTAATTACTACTGCTGCAAACTATTGTTATCATTACCATTGTTGTTATTTACCGTTATGAATTATCATCACTAATATTTTAAATATTACTATTTAATCATCATTATTTGAATTTAATACGATTTTACCGGTTATTTTTTTGCTGTTTCTTTGGTTTTTTTATGTACAATATTATCCTCATTATTGTTTTCACTATCATTTATTCATCCTCAAAAATTATTATTATCATTTATTATAATTATTTATTATCATTAAATCACCTTTACACGCATAAAAAAAAAAAGGAACCAAAGGGGGAGTCCTAGACAGAGTTACCCTTGGGACAGAGGGAACTTCGGAGTATGATATTTAACGAGAGTAACATTTTTAATTCATAATGATAATTTGCCATATTAACAAACATATGCGTTTATGATCATTGCGTAACAAAACATTCAAGAAGGATGTGATGATAATGCATAACAACCAAGGAAGCGTTTGCGAATGAAAAGATTTTTAAAAAGATAGAGAGACAAGGAAACAGAAGATACAAAAAAAAAACATTTTTAGACTTGTAGAGAGATGAAAGAGGGGACAGAGAAGGGGAAAAAACAATTCGAATTTGAAAGAGACAAAGAAAACAGTAGGAAAAAAAATAAGGAGGAGGGACAGAGCGAAAAGGAAAAAAATTCGATTTGAAAAAAAACAACAAAAGAAAAACGGTAAAGGAGATGATAGGCAGAGAAAAAGGGAGGGGGAAACAATTAAATTTGAAAAAGAGACCAGTACAGAGATTGATAAAGAGGACGAAAGAAAAACATTGGAGAGATAATGGAAAGAAAAGAGAGAAATGGGAGCAAAAATAAGAATCTGAAGAGGGGCCAAGAAAATAGGGGAGATAGAGAGGAAAGGGAATAAATTAGATTTGGAAGAAAGGACAATGAAAACAGTAGAGAAAATGGATAGAGACGAAATAATAAATTATAAAATGGAGAAAATAATGGAGAGAAAAGAGGGAAAGGGAAACAATAAGATCTGAAGAGAGACAAACAACAGTAGAGAGATGATATAGAGAGATAGCGAAGAAGGGAAACAATTTAGATTTCAACCGTCTGCGCGTAAAAGCAAAATTAGTTTTTGGAACCCCCGCTACAGAGACTGACACCATTGCTGACGTTGGACAAATTGGCGTCACTCTCGTCAGGCAAATGCAGGAAGCCTCGTGCGTATTTTTGCTATTCAGTGCTTTGGAACTTTAACACTTGTGCATTTTAAAATAACTAATTTGTGGCTTTAGCTTACTATTAAACGCCTGGGATTGTTGTGGTTGGATATGTCCTTTGGGGATTGTCTTTTTCTTTAAAATACTGCAGGTTAAAAGGAATTCTTTCTCTTTTTACTACCAGTACGACTTTTGCTGGGGAATGCTATGTATGCTATTTTAAAAATATTATATTATTTCCCCGTAATTAATAATATTCATTGCTATCCGCCAGATCTAGCATTGCATCATTTTAATATTTGGTAATGATTTCCAGTGATAATTTAACTAAATTTAATTGTGGAAAACGTACAAATAACTGCGTATAAAAACTATTGCCGGGGTTTTAAAAATTTGTGAAGGCATTCAGCCCTAAATTAACACATTTCCTTTTTCTTTTATTTTTCTTCATGATTCATCGGTAAACTATTTGTTGAATTTTCTGCTCTTTGTTTTTTCGTGTTTCAAGATTCCCATTTATCTTTGGGAAGTTAATGTACATTAATGGTAAGATTTTTTAGGAGCAGTTCATAGCGAACCCCTTTTCTGTTTCGTTTCATAGTTATTTTGGTCTAGCCTTATAGTTTTCTACTTTATATTAATTTTTCAATTATTTTACATTCCATTCCTGGTTTGTTTGTTTTGTGTGGGGTGTTGTTGTGTGTGTGTTTTGGTGTGGTGGTGTGGGTGTGTGTGTGTGTGGTTGTGTGGGGGTGTGTTGGTGGGTGTGTGTGTGGTGGAGAGAGGGAAGAGGGAGGGGGGAGAGTGGGATTTGGAGTGGTGGGTGTTGTGGGGGTGTGCCCTTTTTCTCTCAATCTCTTTCGACTGATAAAAAATCAACAAAACTTTAGTATCGAAAAAACAAACTGCATTATCCGCTAATGATTTTAAAACTCTCTTCCCATACACATACACGCGGGGCGGCACGCATACATATAATTCCCTATAATTCTTTCTATGGTGCATTAGGAAACTAAACAACCCAAATGTTCTGCCTTTTCTATATCCGAAAAACCTACAGAATGGGGTTTCCCAAAGTTTTGATATTTTTTTTCCTCCCAACACACCAAAACACCGCGGCCACACCAACACACACCAATATTACATTGTTTATAACACATACATACATAGTTTGCATTATATATATAATATATATTTAATATATATAATATAATATATATATATATAATATTATTTTAAATATATATTTTTAATATAATATTAAAATATATATTTCCATTTTGTATGTATAAGTATTCAGTTTCGACCCAAGGCTTTGCCAAGAGCTGTAGTACTCTCTTTAGAAAAAACTCCCCGTTTATTTTATAGACAATAAAAGTACCTCTTAGAACTAGTCCTCCGCCCTCTCTGTATAAGCTGTAAATTCACGCGCTATGGGGTAGTAATAAGGGGTAGTTGAGAATTGCTTTTATTACTATTACAGGCTTTTTTTACTACGTTTAAATTATATGTTTACAAACTGTTCCTGCTGTTCAATATTACAGAAAGTTATCTTAATTACTATGACTTTAATCACCAGTATGCCAAAAAAAAAAAACAGTGGTTTATTTTCATGTACTTAAAGAAACAAATCGTAAAATTTATTTTTTTTTCCCTCACCAGTCAATACGTTATTTTGGTGGGGATTATATTAACACGAGTGGTAAAGAAATGCAGTGGCAATAAGGAATTTGTATTAAAACAATTTTTTATCTTTGTAATTTTTATATAAAAACATTTTGAAATTTTTTATTAACATTTTTTTTATATAAGTCTTGGCACTGCTCGTCTACTTTTTAATTAGCTAATAGCTCCCCTAACAGATAGTTTAAGAGAGGTATTTTTTTTTAAACTTTCTGTTTGAAAAATAGTTTAAGAAAAGTAATCTTCAGTTCCCTTTCCATACTTTTAAGAGTTTAATTCGTGCGGAAATCTGATAATTTACACTTCGTATCTGTCCCGGTTTTTTCCAAAGAATATGTTGTAAACAACAGGGGAAAAACTGGGAAAAAGGAGGAGATTTTATAAGGATTTTCCCTACATTTCTCTATATTTAAAACACTCAGGAGTTTTCAGGGGGCATTTTTTATTATATTTTATTTTATTTAATGTGTTTATTTTAATTTAAGGGTTTTTTCATTATTTATCAATTTATTTTTATTTATTTTTTTAAACATTATTTTTTTCTTTACTTTTGAAACATTTAAACACTATTATGGGTTATTCCGAATTCCCTATATACACCTTTTTTTTTTTCATAAAATTGAATTTTTTCCACT
>NW_023639837.1:0-44018 GCF_015228065.2 Penaeus monodon
TATACACTAAAAATTAACCTTTTTTCCCTTAAATTTCCCAAAGGGGATTCTATTTAAAAATATACGTTTTTATATCTCATAAGGGGTTTTGCTGACAGGGAGCATTGCCCCATCCACCCCTTCGCTTCCAACTACGAGGATCCCTCGAAGGAGTCTCCAGGAGGCCCACGGTCCTCCTAATTTTCGCAACAGGTCTCGTCGATGCCCAAACCCTACTTTCCCGGGTTCCCCCCCGGCCACAGGCCCCCCTCCCCCCCCGGGTTGTTTTCCCCAAAAAGGGCAACCTGATGGGGAGGGGCATCCACAGGGAAAAGTAGGGGGCCCCCTATATCCCCGAGTTGGGGGATCCCGGATTTTGCAAGTAACATCTACGGGGGAACCGGGGGGACACGTGGGGTTTTGCCAAATTACCCCCTGATCCCACGAGGGGACTTGTTACAAAAAGGCTAAACGGAGACTCCCCAAACACGGATAGGTCTAGGTTTTGCTTGCTAGAGCAAAACTGGTAGTATCAAGGCCTTTAAGACACGTACCTTGGTTTTTGGTTTTTTTATGAAAATGTTTAAAAATTGATCTATAAAACTTTTTAACAAAATTTGAAGACCATTTATACATAAAAACTGGGAAAATCTTTCTTGGGTTTATGTTTTTAATCCTGATGTCATTGATATTTTAGTAGATGTTTTTTTCCCCCTTTTTTTAAAAGATTTTTTGGAGAATTTTAAATATTTTTTTGGTTTTGGTTCCAGATCCCAGGGCCCCCGGATTTGCATATTTTTTTGCCCCGGTTTCTGTGTTCGACTTCGATATATGAAGTTATTTGCCTTTTATGGGACGCCTGTTGCTACCTGTTGTTTAGGGATTTCCTTGTACGATTCATGGACAGAAAATATGTGTTGTTTTTTCGTTGTACTTTTGCCATTTTAATTTTTTCTAGTGGTGTGATGTGGGCGTATATTTTCATTTCCTAGTGTTTTCTCTTGCCGCAAGTTCTGTTTTTTAAATTGGATACTTTTTATTTTATTTTGTTTTTTTTTGGAGCCCCCAAAGTTTTGACAGTAATTAATTTATCAGCGCAGTTTTGTATAAAAGCAATTTTTTTTTCTGGGGGATTTTATTTTTTATGTATTTTGATATCGGATGCCATTACTTTTTTTTTTGTAGATGTGATAAAGTGCCATTACTGTCATGTGACCCCCAAATTACATTAATGACTTTTTCCCTACTTAAAACTTAAACGTTTTCTATTTTTAGATGCCGGGGCTCCAGGAATTTAAAATACGGGTCCTGCAAACTTAAAACCGCCCTTTGCATGTAAAAATATAATAATATTATATATAAGATATATAAATTATATTAATATATAATATAATATATATAAATGTATTATATGATTAAATATTGTAATAAATATATATATATATAATATATATATTTAAATATAAAATTATTATTATGATATATATATAAAATTTATATAAATATATATAATTAAAATATTTTATATATTATATAAAATAATAATATATATTAAAATATATATATATTAAATAAATATTATGTACACACACACACACAAACACACCACACACACAAACATGGAATGGAGAAGGGGTGGCTCATGAAGTAAAAAACCCCAGGTGCCCCCCCTATACTAGCGCTCTTAGATTGTAAAATCTTTGTAAACAGCTTTTGGTCATAAATAATGCAGGTAAACGTAATCTTTATAGATTCGGAGGTAAAGCAATGAAAAATTCGCGTAAATTGGGAAGACAAAACTCAAAGGTTATTCGCCCAAAAAAATCAATTTTTAAAAAAAAAATTAGCTTTCTTTTTTATTAGTTGATGATGGCAAAAATATATCATACCCTAGGTATAGCAAAAAAAAAAAAACAAAGAAAAATACAAGAAAATTTTTTCGTAAAATTAGATAGAGAGGGGGGTATACTGGAGTAAAAATGGTACAGGGACAATCTCACAAAAGAACCGCAATTAAAATAAAGCATGAGAGAGGGAAAAAGAAAAACATTTTGATACAAAAAACTGGCAAAGGTAATGTCAAACGATTACAGGTGCGTGTCGGCACTGCGGCAAAGGACAAAAAAACCTGCATTTGGCTTTTTCCCTATTTTGACAATAAATGGCAGGGGAATACCAAATATAATGCTTGGAGTGGTTTTTCTTGTGTGCCCAAATGTTATCGACAACATTTATTTAATATTATTATTATTCACAATGATCTATCAATATAGAATTGTCTGTACTGGTTCCTAATTGACGCTGAATAGCCAATGAGGTTTATATCACACTTATGGCTATAGCCAAACACTGTTTTATTACAAATTTCTACCACGTCCCGAGCATGCTTATAAGGTGCCAGAACCTTTTAGAACGAGACAATTTATTATCAGTTACATCTCTTCATGATTCATACTTTACCATCGTTGGCAAAACGCGATATTAACTGACCGCAGGTAAATTGCGTTCGCTAGTGAATCAGCTCCGGGAGGATATCGAAATATGGCTCACCCAAACTGTGATAATTTTCCTTTTTGGCATTTATCGATCTATACATCTATTTACTATATCTATATAAAATCTATCTGTATGTGTATTCTTCGTGTGGATGTCTCTTTCTCGTTCTCAGTATTAAACATTTATACATTTAACTTTTCCCTTATGATTATTGATATGAAACTCATATTTGAAAACTTAGAAACTGTGAGTCCTGAGAGAAAAACCCGGGCTACTGCATGATTCACTAATCTTACGAATACAGTTGTTGCCTTTCTTTCCCTTTCACTAACTTTTTACTTTTGGTTCGCTGAGCTCCGTCGCCCTGAGCATTACCCACGAAATGTAAAATTTAAAAATGTGAAAAAGAAGCGTTTATTGCTTCGTTTCAGAGTGTACTCTACTCGCAGTGCGGAGAAGAGAGAGAGAGAGGGAGAGAGAGAGAGGAGGATAGAGAGAGAGAGAGAGGGGAAGGATAGAGAGAGGGGAAGAGAGAGAGAGAGAGAGAGAAAAGGGGTGGGGGAGAGGGGAAAGGTTGATTTTTTTATCTTGGACAAGATAGGGGTTTTTTTTTCAAAGGAATTAAAAGTTTTCCCGGGGGGCAAAATCCATACTGTCGATTAACTACAAAATAAATATTTCATAGCAGGAGGTGTATGACTGTCTTAGAGTTTGTGGGACCTTTTTATGCTTTATTTTTCATCCTGAATATTTATCATATTTTATCCTGGCACATGCGTAAAAGCGAACAGAAAAGGAAAAACTAGAAAATGGGGTACGCTTCTCTCTTTTTGGGGTCTTCTTTTCTCATGCAAGCTTTTAAAGTTTGTCATTGTTTTTATTTGAAGAGGAAATTAATATTACTCTAAAATGAAGATGTAAGATAAGTAAAAAGAGAGTTTGAAAAAAAAAGATCAAAAAGATTTTAAACTAGGAATTTTTGACAACACGACATTTTTTCAAAAGATACGCATAGAATATTTTCTGAAGACACCAAGCGACAAAATGTTTTTACAAAGAAAACAAACACGAGTGCTTTCTGTGGCGACGTCTACCAGTGCAATGGTTCTTCCAGTGGGAAGAAGGACTTGTCAATTCTTCCCTAAAAGGGAGTTTCTTCGTGCCACAAAACGTTCGCCAACAGACCTTTGTAAAAGTGCTCAAACAATAGCATTTGTGATGATAAAGGACGGGTCTCCTCAGGCCCACGCAAAACACACACACACACACATGCACACAGTCAGGCTCTGATGCAGCTCTTTAAAACCTTCCTGTTATCACAATGAGAATAACTGGAGATCAAGAACATTACTAAAACGAAAATTTGGGTGGATACTAATAATGTTATGATATAACATATATAAGTTTTATATTATAGTTGAAAAAAATTAAAAAATGGAAACAAGAAAAAAAAAAATCATTGTCATAAAGATAGATAGATATAAGAAACACTTTCCCCAATATGAATGGGATAAGTACGTAAGTTCCGAAATCATTTAGGAGTTCCCCCACCAAAAGATTTTTATTTTCGTTGATGAAAACTGTGACGGGTTTGAAACGTTATGACTTATTTCGTTTATACTGTGGCAGGGTTTTTTTTTCATCTTTACCGCAATATGAACGGAACGTTTTAAACTCGTACACGCACTCAAAAATGGTTAGTAAACTGGCCTAACAAGGCGAAACCTGCTTAGGATAACATTTCTTGAATTAGTTTCTGTCATCGCTAATTCTACAACAAAAATATAACCGCTTATAAAGGGCTGCTCCCTGACATCGGTGCACTCTAAACTGTTAATAAACCTGACACGCACAATGTTCTGTGTGGTTTGGGCAGTAATCAGCTGTAACAGTGAGCAAGAACAATTCCACGAGATCTATACGTATGTATTATGTCGTCTGAATCACGTTAGATTTCACACACACACATATGTATGTTGTGTAATATATATATATATATAAAATATATTATTATTATATAATTTTTTATATATATATATATAAATATAATATACGTATGTGTGTGTGTGTGTTTTGCTGGTGTGTGTGTTTTGGTATGTGTGGTGTGGTGTGTTTGTGTGTGGTTGGGTGTGTGTGTTGGTGTGTGTTGTTTGTGGGGTGGTTGTTTGGTGTGTGTGGGGTTTTGGTTGTATGTTTGGTGTGTGGGTGGGTGTTGTGTGTGTGTGTTGTTGCTGTCTCTCCAGTTCTCTCTCTCTCCTCCTTCTCTTCTCTTCTCTCTCTCTCTCTCTCTCTCTCTCCTCTCTCTCTCTCTCTTTCTCCTCAGCCACACGACGGATTTTCAAAATTGGGTTAGCTTACTTAGTGGGCCCACTGCTGCCCTGTGTTCAAGCCGTGTATGGCAAAGGTATGGGGGTTTCCCTATCAAAAAAACGGTGCCCTTTTAGTTAAATCTGTGATGTTCAAAAACTTGGGAGTTCACCTTAAAAAAAAATCCATTGTTCTGGATTTTTAAGATGAAAAGGAACAGGAATCCCCTGAAGAAAAAA
Source organism: Penaeus monodon (assembly GCF_015228065.2). Lineage (NCBI taxonomy): Eukaryota > Metazoa > Arthropoda > Malacostraca > Decapoda > Penaeidae > Penaeus > Penaeus monodon. The sequence goes on from NW_023639837.1 coordinate 5,022, forward strand.
ACCGGGGGCCCGGGGCCCCCGAGGCAAAAAGGCGCTTGCACCTCGTTTGGCAAAACCCCGCGACGCCCCTGGGGCCAAACCGCCGGTCTTGCCCTTTTTTTGGATCCAACAGCCTGGCATGGCAACCTTTTAATTTCCTAGTCGAGATTCGCGCTGTATTTTGTGTAATGTTTTTAGCCTGCAGCGTGTCCTCTGCCTATTTTCTTTTTTTAATAATTTTTTTCACTGTGCGAAAACGGTTTTTTATAAAAAAAACGAGAGATTTCAAAAAAAACAAACTAACGTTTTTATATTGAAATTGTACACACACTCTACACAAAAAACGCGCGCACGCACAACACAAAACCACACACAACACACACACACCACAACACACACCACAAAAAACCCCCCAAAACACACACAAAAAACACACACACACGTACACGCCACACACACAGAACGTTTTTCTTGAAAAAAGGAAATCGGGGACGCAGTTGGATAGAAAAAGAACAAAAAACCCCCGGGACACCCTAAGCCCGAAAAAACTCCAATACAATAAAAACAGACTCTTAAAATTCGTATGCTCGATACCTATAGGTGCAGTCCTAAAAAGGGGCGAAAAAAGGGCATATAGAGGCTAAATAAATATGGTTTACCGCGGATATTTCCACTCTTTACATTGACCGAGTGTCCAAAGAGGAAATCTTCGGGCAAACAACCTCGAGGTAGACCGGAAAAAAATTTTTTGCAAAAAAAAAACGAAAAAAAAAAAAAGACAACAGAAACATGGGGATGAAATTCGCAAAAAACCGCATTGTGACGGGGTTTGTGTAATATATTATGCAAAAATACTACAAATACATACCCATAAATTCCCCTTTTCTCCTTCTTTGATACCCACTGCCAGGATCAACCCGCGACGGTAGAGGGGTTTTCCCGGGGGGATTTTTGAAAGTATTATTATTTTATTTGGGTTTTGGGAAAAGGGTCTATTTTCCATATGTTTATGGGAAAGTAAGGGTTAACATGAACTGGTCGATAGGGGGGGTGGGCAAAAGTTTTCTAGTAAAAAAAAGCGGTGTGGTACTATATATTTTTTGCTTATAAAAGGTCTTAAGGCTACAGTGATCAAAAAAATTTTTACTAAATCATATAGGTTCTTTTTCCCTCTTTTCATTTTTCGTATTTTAGTAGGACATTTTTTTAAATAAAAAAAATAAAAAAAAAAAAATTTTCCATAAAACTTTAAAAGAAAATTTCTCTTGAAAGCATTTTTTTGTGGGAAAACCGATGGAATATTGATAAAAGATTCCTTTTCCCTCGACCAAACAAAACCCCCAAAAAACTTTTGGGTTTTTTAGTTTCTTTTGTGGGTGTACCCTTATTTGTCAGCTTCCTTTAAGTCCTTAAATTTTGAATTTTCTAACGAAGGGGCCTTACTGGCAACTAAAAAATTTTTTCAAAACCCCTTTCCTTTTAAAGGTTTCTAGCGAGGATTCGCCCTTTGGAATTCTCACATTTAAAAAAATACAGGCGAATTTGGGAGTCACTAAAGCCCATATTGATGTTCTTTATTTATTTTATCTATTTTATTATTTTTTTTTTTTTCCTTTTAAAAAGGTTTTGGGGGAAAAGAGATCGGAGTAATATGTGAAAAAGGAAAATGATTATTTTTTTTATTATTTAAATTTTTTTATCAATTTATTATATTTTTCCCTCTCTTAAAAAAAAAAAAAGTTTTTTCCTGCTAAAAAATAAATAAAGGCCCTCCTGGAGGTTTTCCTTCGAGTAATGCGGGTATTATTTTTATTATTCACTTTTTTTTTGAGACAGTTTACTTCATGTACAAATTAAAAAAGCAAAAGCTTTCCCACGAGAAAAATTTTTTTTTTCAGAGCAGGCAAAGCGTGTTAACACATATATTAGCAGAAATTTTTTAAAAAAAAATTACCCTCTCGGTACATTCTGTTATGTTTTCATACTTTTGTTTGCCACCGTCGGGCAGAAAGTCTTTTGCAGTCCGGCATAGCGAAGTGGGTTCATAAATCAAAAATTTTTTGTCATTTCTAACAATTACTTGGAAAAAAAAAATGGGGGCAAGTGTCGGATTGATCTTTCCACCCCCTTTCGCATGTACGGACAAGCTGTGCGTTCCAAGAATAAAAACTGTGAGCCCTAAAACCCCTGTCCCCCACCTAATGAATTTTATTATTATAAAATTATATTATAAAATATATATATATATATATTATTATATATATTTAAAGATGATACTAATCTTAAAATTTGGTGAATAGTTACTTCGGTCAACCCCATTTTTCTCAAAAATATAAGGTGTCATGTCCCTAGCGAAATAGATCCAGGCCTCTTTTTTACCAATTTTTCTCTCTCGAGAATTTTAACATTGCAAATGGAAAAACCGATCCTCCATGTGTTAGAAACAGGGTAATTTTTAGCGTTTAAAAAAAAACCCAATTAAGGGGAAAAACGTTTTCCTCCATCTCACGCAAATACGATTTTTATCTAGAAATTCATCCTCAACATCAAAGGGATATCTCTATTCTTTCAATATAAGACCCTGGTTTTTGCGAAAAGAATGTTCTAAGGGTCAGCCTCATGAAAAGGGTGGAGTACTAAATTGAGCTATCACGTTCTCCCTTTTCGGGGAAAGGGTTCTTGCCAAAAAGATTTTTTTTTTTCCAGCCGTGTTGATGTTTGAGTACAGGTAATTTTACCCCTTTAAAAAAATTTTCGGGAAAAATTTGAACAGCCCCCATTTTTAACTGTTGCAGTCAAACGGTGAGATCATCCCTGTCGACAATAGAGGTGTTTTTTTGTTAAATCCCTCAAGTGAGAAACTATGAAAATTATTAAAATTTTTTTTGGAATTAGGTAATTAAAAAGGTGGTCTATAGAAAGAAACCTGGCCACACTACGACGTCTTTTTTTTAATTTAGAAAGCAAAGGTCTTATACCCCGGGGAAAAGGCCTATATTCGGCTCTTTAAGCGCGAGATCTCCAGCTTCGGTCAAAAAATCGGGATTTGTTAGAAAGAGATGCCAAGTTATGAAAATTTGGGGTCAAATAAAAATTTCTTCCCCATCCTTAAAACATTTAAGGGATAAGTTATGGGCCCTCGGGGCCCCTCTGGGTAAAATTTTCGTTGCCCTAATCATGAGTTTTTTTGCTCTTGAAAAAATGATTAAGTAAGATATTTTTTAGGGGAATCCATCTGGGAAGGGAAAACTTTTTTAACTTTGAATATAAGAAATAAATTATAACAGGCAGATGTTCAACCTGTTTCAATTTAAAAAAACGACCTTTCTAAAGTAGAATAAAGGAGAAAATTAGGGAAATTTCTAGCTTTCGCGCCTGGTAGGGAAAATCGCACTCATTGACCACCGTGCCCTTCAAACCTCGAACAGATTTGAAAGTCATAAAATGCCCTTTAGCTGCGGATACAATTCCAAAGTAATGTTCTTTCGAAATTTTTCCGCGGATTTTTGCAATATTTGTTTTTGACTCTTTACTTTTCATGGAAAAATTTCCCTAATCTTTTTTTTGTTGTCGCACGGGAAATTTCATTTAGCCCGCGCCCAAACTAGTGGGGGCAAAATGGGTTATTCCAGCAGGCGGTTGCTCACTCCGACAGACATAGGCTAAAAGGTTTTTGAAATTTTTATTTATACCTCTTTGCTCTGCGTCTAAATTGTTATTTGTCTTTTTCCTCCCCTCTTTTTTCTTTCCCCCAAGCAAACCCCTTTTTTTCCCCCGTTGACCCTGGGGCAAACCTCTACTCTTCGTTTTAAGATCTTCTTCATTCCCCTCGAACCCAAAAGGTCGCCCTCCCGGCCGACGCGGCAACGTGCTCGCGAAAAAACGGCAACGCTTTTCGGGGAACCGCCCAGAAAAAATAAAAAGACCCATCTTTCGGAAAATAAAGGTGCTCAAAGATCATACCTCCTTTTTTTTAATCAGTCTCAGATCATCAAACTAAATAATCCCCAACCCCGGGTCAAAAAATTTTCCCCAGATGCTATCCACGCTCACAAAAAAGCAAATAAGTGAAGCTTCTTTCTCTTTAATAGTATATAATATTATAATATAATATAATTTTATTTAATATATATAGATAATAATTTTAAATAATTGATAAATATTTTAAATATATATAAAATAAAATTTTATGAATATAAATATTATATATATTATATATAAAAAATATATAATTTTATATATTAATAAAAATATTAATTATAAAAATTTAATAACATAAAAATTTAATATATATAAAATATATAATATTAAAATATATATATATATATTATATAATATATAATATATAAAATATTTAATATTGTTAAAATAATAAAAAAATATATATATATATATATATAATATATATATATAATAAAAAAAAAAAATTATAAATATAAATAAATATATATAATATATATATATATTTATATTTTATATATAATTTATAAATTTATAAATATATTTATAAATATATAATATATATATAATATATATATATAATATATAATATATTATTTTATATATATATATATATAATATTTTTTAAAACCCTTTTTTTTTTAAAATTTAAATAAATTTAAAAAAAAATTTTTTTTTAAAAAAAAAAAAGGGGGGGGAGGGAAAAAAAAAAAATTTTTTTTAAATTATTTTTAATATAAAATTTTTTTATAATATCTTAATTGTACGCCTGGGTCTTTGTTTGTCCCGAAAAGGTTTTAACGGGGATAAAAAAATTTGTAAAAAGGGGGAAAAGGGGGGCTTTGTGTTTTAAATTGTGCCCGGCCTGCCGTTTCCCTTTTTGGTGTTCTGAGGTGTGGGGTGCCCCCCGGTCCCTTTAAAAAAAAGTGTAGGTAAAAACTTTGAAAAAAAGGAAAAGCCTTTTTTTTTTCTGCCCTCCCTGCCTTTTTGTGGGGGTTCTGGGACGCTGGTATGGTGTCGGAGGTTTAGTTTTAAAAGTGAAAGCCCCCGTTTTCCTGCCTCCTTTGGGGGCTAAAGGGGAGAGGGGGGCTAAACTGGGGCAAAGGGGAGAAAGACAGGAAGCGGGGGAACATTCGTAAAAGAGGGCCGGGGGCAGGAAAGAGAGGACATCGGGGCAAAAAAAAAAAAACCGGGGGGCAAGGGAATCTGAATCAGGGGAAGAAGGGAACGCCCCAGTTGGACAAGGTTTTGACAAAAAAATAACCCCAAAAAACCCACAAGGGGGGGGTGAAGATGAAACTGATGGAGGAGGGGGCAGACTCTAAAGGGCGGGGTTTTCAGGGCTGAGGGAGGAAGTGAAGGGGGAAAGGCGGCGCACGAGGTGTAACGTTGCAACAGAAAAGGAGACGAGGGTTTTTCTGGAAACAGATGCCAAGTGTCAGATTTTTTGGGTCTGCTGGGGTCCGGGGCAGGAACCCCCGGGCCTCGCAGCGTGTGTGGGAGCCAGTGGTGCTCAGAATTTGGGGGGCCCCATGGAACCTTTCCCTTGGGTATAGGGCGGAAAACCCGGGCCCCCGGGTCAACCCCTTCCTCCCCCCGGTGTTTAGTTCCGCACGGTTCTCCCCCCTGCACCCCTGGGCCCCGACATTCTGTGAAGCGTAAGCCGCCGAATCGAGGGGAAAGGGCCTGGGAGGAATGTCGCCCATTTGAAATTTTGGGTTTTGCCCAGGGCTATAGCAGGAAAGAAGGCCCTAGTGGAACAGCGAAAGGGGCCCCGGGGTTTGGAAAGTGTTGGGGCATCTGCCCCCATCCCCAACAGGCCCTTACCCACGTGGCAGGGGTTTGAAACCCGTTTCGGCACCCCCCCGGGCCGGGTATAGGGGCGCACTGAAGAAGCGGACCGTGAGCATGACGGACACTGCCCCTGGCGCAGGATGGGGAGGCGCTGGTAAGGAGTGTACCCTGGGGCTGGGAAAGATGTTTGGGGGCCTGGCCCGCATTTCTTTGGACGCTTTGCAGGACCGGGAGGCAAATTACGTCAAGCAGGACACCCTGAGGACCTGCAGGGGGCGCTGGTGAGGGCCTTGGAGTTCGGGGCCTTCCTGAAGGAAACCGGGCCTGGGGCCAGTGTCAGCCCCGCCAGACCTGGGGGGGCCCGGAGGCTAAATGGAAGATAGCACTGAGGAAGGGGGAGCCCAGCACTTTTCAAATTGTATTGGGGCGCGGTGGAAGGGCACGATAGTCGGTGGGGCGGAGGAGCGGGGGAAAACGTCCTCCACCGGACGATTCTGAGCCCCAGCAGTGGGTGCAAGGATGTGGAAAGGGATGGTCACCATCCAGTGAGTCCTAAGGTAAGGAAGTGGTTTCAGGGAGAAAAATTGGACAGGCTGGAGAAGGGGGGGAAAAACCCCGCCCTCCTCGGTTCCCGGGCCCCACTTTGGGGAAGCTGCTGTCGAACGCCGATGAGGGGAGGGCTCAGTAGATGGAAAACCATGCCGCCTGACAGTGGACACTGGGGGGAGAAGACCCCAGTGGGGGATATGTGGGCCATATGCGATTTAAGAGCACCCCCAGAGACTGTGGGGATCCGGGGGTTGTGTGCAGCTCAAGGGACCAGTGGAGGCTCGATTGGGGGTGGGGAGAGGGGGCATGGTGCCGGTGTAAAGATCTGGACGAGCACGCTTTCTGGGGCCCTTGACTACCGACGCAGAGTAAGGCGTGGGTCACCTTGGGGCGGGAAACTGGTGAGGTGCCGGTGAGATTGCCCTTTTCCAGTGGTGGCTGTGCAAGGTATACGGTGACGTGCCCCTTTCCCCCCGGACAGAGTCTAGAACTGGAGTCGACTGTCCAAAATGACGTGAAAGGGCCTCGTGGAAACCATCCAAAAACTTGAGCTGGCTGATGGGCGAGCAGTTGGGGGGAGCTTTGTTGGACCCGGGGAGGGGTTGTTCAGTGGGGACTAAAATTCTCCCATAAGGCCCCAAAAGGGGCCACTGGTGCAAAGTGGGGCTTGTGAGGAAGGGAGCATCCAGAAGAGTCTCGGGAGCGGGAGTTGGTTGGTGTGGTGCCCCTGCCTGACTTCCTCCTTGGCGCACCGGAGCGCCGTAACCCCGGGGGGAACAGACAGAGAAGAAAGTTAGCCCCAAATAGCGGCGATGAGGACGGGGCAGACGCGACCCAGATGAGGGACAGCATTTGGACGGGGAGGGGGGATGCAACAGACTCAAGGGGGACCTGAGCCAGTCTTGGGAAGGAGTACCCCTCTGGGGGCCACTGCCAATTACCGCCGCCACCCTCCCAGAGGACCCCCGCGAGACGAAGAAAGCGCGCTGGATGAAAAATTTTGTTTTCTGAGAACTGATTTTTTTTAAATTTTCGTTGTTTGTTTCAGGTTTAGAATGACAGAGCAGACGGGGCGTCTGCTTGATAGGGGGGGGTAGTGCTATCCAGTGGGTCTTTGTCTCTGTGCGAAAATGTTTAAAAAGAAGGGACCTGGGCAAACAGAGCAGCTGGCTGTGAGCGGGGGACGAGGAAAAAAACAAGAGAGCAGGGGTTTGGTCTGTGAAGACCTCTGTGTTTCCTGAGACCTGAAAAAATGTGTTGCCCTGTTATAACTGTATCGTGCAGGTGACATGTGGGTCCCCCCTTTTTTTATCCCATAGAAAAGTGTACGGATAAAAACTTTTGGAAAAAAAAGGAAAGACTGTCATTTTTTGGTTTATTTCGGCCCTGCCTCGCCGGTTTCCCCCGGGGGTTTTTGGAGCGTGGGCTCGGGCCTCTTGGAGCTTTTCAGTGTTCCAAACCTGTGAAGCACGCCGGTAGTCCTTGTGTTGGTGGCTGAGAGACGAGGCGGCCGGCCGTAACAAATTATGTATATATGTATAATATTATGTATATATATATGTATATATTATTATTAATATTATATATATATATTTATATATAATATAATATAAAAGGCGGCCTAGTGTAAAAACCCCCTAACCTTTCATTTTCGACAAAATTTGCATTTCGACCATTCTGATCTGTTGTTCTGAGGCCCATTGTCTCAATGTTTTTTTTTTTTTTTTTTTTTTTTTTTTAAACAACAGTTTATAAATAATTGCCAAACTCGGGCGTTATGGGATAACGTCTAGATTATTTACTAAAGATTATTCGAATCTGGTAGGCTCTACAATATCCGAATAGCAAAAAAGATAATTTGTGTCTGTGCCTAATGCGTGTGGATATCTAGCAACATGAACTATGGTTATTGGTTTCACACATAGGAAAAAAAATATGGGATAAAAACGCCTGGTTAAAACCCCCGATCTTTTCTATGCTGGTCGAAAGCCGCGCCCCTGCACACCCATCCTCTCGGGAATGGGGGCCTAGGTCTCCTCGTATTTTTAAGAAACACCTTTCAAGTTTGGGGCTATCGAAAATTTAATATAGATTCGTGCAGACTAAAGTCTGTTGTAATGTATTGAATCTCTGTGACATACTTTAAATCAGTTACAATCCCCCAATTAAGCTCCTTTGCAATATCGTTAATAGTTTCCGTGAGAAAATTTCTTTTAGGAAGATGTTTCCAGAGAAAATGGTATGAAGCCTCACCCTTATCAACATATATCGAATAGAGTTGCAAAGGTTTCATTGTTCCTAACCACCGCATAAATATCTTGGGGATAAAGAAGGTTAACTAAAGCTACCTCGTAGTTTAACTTTTCGTTCATATTAAAGGAGTGAATCGTATTTTGGAAGACTGAGGTTTTATTTTCCGGAAACCTTGCTAATGAGGAGAAATAAAAAGATTTTCTATCCTTTTTACCCTGAAAGTAAATGAAACGGAAGAATAATTGCGGCTTTATTATCATGCAATCGATTTACTTTCTCACGGGATCCGTTTAACGGGGGTTAAAATAAAAAACGTGAGTGTTACGCAGTCCTCTCTCTCTTAAGAATGCTTTCCGGCGCCCCCCGTTTTCTTTTCCATCTCTATCGGATGGGCCTATCCATGGAACCAGATTTTTTTTCGCCTGACAAACGTTTTTTTTCGCATGCGAAGCATGGTTACAGGGAAGAACTCAGGAAGAACAGTTTGAATTAATTCTTCACAAGAAAATATGCCTTCAAAAGGACGTTTTTCCAGATCATCCAGTAGGTAAACATCTAAATTTTGAGAGCAATCTATAGATCTTATTCTAAAAATCTCAGAATTGGAAAAAAAAATTCCCAAAAATAGCTGCCATTTTTTTGAGAAAAGGGAGTTTGTTTTTTACAAGTTGTTAAAAAGGGCCCGCACGATTTCTGTCGGTCTGAAGCCGCGAAAACCCCCTAAACTCTTCTCGCCCTAAAATATCGGCAAGCCCGTCAGCGGGAGAATGGTGAGAAAGCGACTACACACATCTACAACAAACAAATGATACTTAATCCACCATTATCTCGAGCAAGAAGAGACATGGTGGCGAGATCTGATTGCATGATGTTTCGAGGTGCTCTTGCCACAGTTTTTCATCGCAAAAAATTTTGGGGTTAATTTATGCAAGGCGTAGGACTCTTTAACCTGCCCAGGTTTTAGGGGGACCCCCCCTTGACCCCCGACCACAACCCCCCACACACCCTTTAAACTGTGGGGATGAGGAGTCGCCATAAATTTGTCTGCGCGTATTATCCCCCAAATCACATTTTTCCAAGGGTTTCCCCTCATACTAATTTTTATTTGGAATTAAGCTGTCTTCGTCCCAGGGGCCAGTCAATACATAAGTACCCGTACTCGAACTTGAGACGCGCTTTTTGATAGATTTCCAAAAATTCTTTTGCACGCTTTCCCCCCCGTCTGTTACCGAGAATTTCCAAAATGGGCCCAAATCTTGCTTTTTATTAATATTTAAAACAGGGGGTTTAAACGAAATATTTCTCAAAATTCCCTTAAGATAGTTTTAAACAATATTTATAATAGATTTTGGGAAAAACCGAATGAGAAATTAAATTTTTATTAAAAAATATTAGCCTCCAAGGAAATAATAAGATTTTCTATGTCCAAATCCCCCCCCAAAAAATTTTTCATGATATGGGGGGAAAGACTGGGCCCTTTTTGGGCTGAGAATGTTGCACATCTTTCCACTATAGTGCGACCTTTAAGGGCTTTTGGACCCCTTACATAGTGTTTGATTTTTTACCCCATCATGGGTCCTTGAGCCCAGTCTTTTGCCAGTTTTAGTTTTTATCAACTTCTACTTTTGGGTTGGGCGGGATGTCCCACCCAATGCCAAGATCATCTTAATCCTCGCGGTTTGTTTCAGAGTAGCCCCCATTGTTTTCCCCCCATTATCTGAAAAACAAATTCCTTATCTGGGGTTTTAGGTCGGTGTGTGGGAGAGGGAAAACGACATCACAAGACGAGTGGAGCTGCCTTGGGCTTCGATCAGTCGTCATTCCCACTGATACCAAAATGTATGGCCACCCAACATAGATTTTTTTTTTACTGCTGCTCAAGCAAGCCAATCTTGAACCCTTCCCCACTAGGATGTGATGAGTTTTAAACTCTTGTTGCTTTCCCGGTTCTAGAGAAAGACTCCCGATGCAGTCTTCCCTTTCTCACTGCGCAAAAAACCCACACATTTTAGATTTCGAACCATCGTATAATGCATCTGTCCTTGGTACTTAGATAGTGCTAAGAAATTCTCATACTTCGCTTTAGATCTCTCCCCTTTCCCCTTTCCCCAAATACAGCTCGGGGCTTTATTTTCCCAAAGGGGGGGAAATTTGGGGGGTTTCCCAAAACCAGACCTTTGTGAGACAAATTAAGCTCTTCCACAAGTTCCTCATTCTCCTACCAAGGGTCGCCCATCCCCAAAGGGGGTTGGGGAAAAACCCCGAATCCTTTTTTATCTTTGTGTAGTAAATCAGGTTCTGTGGTTTCCCCCGGGAAAGGGAAAAAATTTGGGGGTCCATCTCAGCATCAGGGGGTCCCAGGTTTTGGGGAAACCCTTTTAAAAGCCCCCAAAGTATTAGAAAAACCAAACCTTCAATTATGAAAAACCGGGAAAACCAAACTTTCCCGGAAAAAAAAGGGGAAGTTTTGCCCCTTTAAATTTATAACCCCGGCTTTTTAGCCCTTCCCCCTCTTGGCAAAGGCCGGGGGTTTTTACCTAAATAGAGGGGAAAGGTGGAAAATTTCCTTTTTTTGGAAAAGTTGGGCCAAAGGGCTTGCTTGGAGAAAATTTTAAAAAAATGATATGTTGCCACTGTACAAAAAGAATTTTAGCAAGGCTTTTATGGGGGGTAAAGCCCCTTTAACCTTTCCTTTTGGAGCCCCGCCCTTGTAAAGCTTTTTTCTCAAGGATTAACATGGACCAAAATTAAGGGAATCCTTTACAAGTTTTTCACAAGGAAAACTGGGTCACCCCTTTCCCCCCTTTGTTGGGGAAAACCTTCCCCGCCCCGAATTTCCTTCCCCCACGTTTAGAAAAATTGGGTTTTTTCCGGAAACTTTCCAATTTTAAACTTTTTTTCCCCTTCCCGGGGGGGGAAGCCCCCCTTTGTTTTTGAAAGGTAGGAAATTCCATCTTTAAAATGGAATACAGGTTATTAGTAATTTTGGGGGGTCTTTTAAGGTTGAAAAAGCCCTTTTCCAAAAAGGCAAAGGAACCGAAATGGAAAAACATGGTTTTTGGGGCTGTTTGCAAAGGAAAAAATTTTTAATTAAAACCGCAGGTTTCCTCCTTTACAAATGTCTGTTGGGGATTTCCAAACTTCTTTAAAAAATTGAAGGAAGTCCCCATTTTCCCCTTTTTTTTTTCGCCATGGCAAGGGGGCCCCCAAATTTGGGGGCCCTTTTCCCCCCTCAGCCCTTTTCAGGCGCCTTGGTGGGGGAAAATTGGGTCCCCCGTTTAAATTTTTCCCTTTTGGGTTTTTAATTTACAATCCCCCGGTTAGGGACGGAATTGGATTTTAAAAGCCTCTTTTCCTGTGGAATTTTTAACTCTTTACCCAACCCTTTAAGATCCCTTTTAATAGGTTAACAAAAAATTTGGGGCTCTCCAATCCCGTGGGGAAAACCCTTTTTAGGAAATTCGTTTTAACTTCCTGGGGGAAATTTTTAAAGGTAGGGTGGCCAAAACCAAGGGGTCCTTTTCCCGGCAAAAAAGGTATTAGTTGTAAAAAGTTTTCGGCTGCCCCCCCTAATGACCAAATGGCCCCCGGGGTGCCCCCTTAAAAAACCCCCTGAAAGGGGTTTGGAATCCCAAGTGTTTAAAAATGTTTTAGAAGGGGGGATTTTGCCAATGGGTTTAAACCTATTCTCACAGCCTTTACCTGCAGTGTTGTCTGCAGGGGGAGGGGCCCGGAAAAGGAAAATCCTTTACGACCATTTCTGCTACTCCTTCCCATGAGGTCCATTGTTTAAAAGGTTTCCCTAAGGGCCTTTAATTGGAATCCCCTGGGGGAAAGGATTTTTCCCTGTCATAATTTTTTGTAGAAACAAAAATGGGGGCAGGGAAAAAATCAATTTGCAGTTCTTCCCTTTTTTCTAATCCCTGACGTTCCATTTGGAAAAAAAGGGGAAACCATTTTTTAAAATTTTTTTTTCATAAGGGTGTTTGGGAGCACCTTTTGGGAAAATTTGCCTTACACCTTTAGGCTGTCCCCTTTTCCCGGGTCCCGGGGATTTTTAAGGGGGGGTTTCCCCCGGAAAATAGTTTTTCCCCAGGTTTTCCTTTTAGGTTCAGGGTTTCTTTGCCTGGGGGAAAAGAAAAGGACCCGAGCCTTTTTCAGGGGGATTCGTCTAGCAGGGAGGCCCTGTGGGTGTTGGGAACTGGAGCTTTAACGTTAGAACCCTGGGAGGGGGCCCCCCTTTTTTGGGGGTTTTTCCAAAGACCCCCTTGGAAAGGGGGCCTTTTAAAAGGACCTTAGGATTCCTTTTGCCCGGCCAAAAGGGCCCCAAAACCCATCCTTTTTGGGGCATTTTCCCCAGGGAGGGAAGGGGTTTGGATTAAAGGGTTTAGGGGTGGCAGAATGGGTTGGAAAAAAAATCAGGGGCTTTAAAAAGATTGATTTTATTATTTAAAAATTATCTGCCGGGGTCAAAGCTTTAAAGGGCCTTGCGGGGGAAAACCCTTTTTAAACCGGGGAAAATTTAAAATGTTTAAAAATTTAAAAAATCAAATAAATAAATATCTTACAAATAAAAATAAAAAATTTTAAAAATCAAAGCAAAATAATTTTTTGGCCTCTAAGTGCAAAAAAATTAGGGGCCCATAAACATTAGGGCAAATAAATTTTATTGAAAATATTAGCCCTCCCAAAGGGAAAATTTAATAAGACCCTCATGTCACAATCTTCCCCCAATACTTTTTTAGTGTATAGGGGGAGACAAGTCCATACTTTTTGGTCTGAGAAGGGTTGCAAATTTTTCCCACTACATTGCGATCGTTAATGGCTTTTGGGCATCCTTCAAAAATTTGCTTCTTTTTTTACCCCTCATTGGCCCATGAGGTCAGTTTGGGGTCCCCGTTTTCTTATTCTTGTTAATACAACTTCCATTTTTCGGTTGGGATGGATGCTAGTCCCCCCAAAACTCCAAAGGTCCTTTTAATGTCTCGCTTTTGTTTCTGGAGGTTTTGCCTCCATTTTCCCTTTCCTTTATCACAAAAGACAACTTCTGATGCTGGGTTTCAGGTCGGTGTGGGGGAGAGGAAAAGGGAGAAATCACAAGCTGAGCGGCACTCCCTTTCCCTTTTCTATAGTTTGTTTCATTCCCCCGAACCAACATGCCCCTGGCCCCCACATAGATTATTTTTTTACGTTTGACATCAGTGCAACCCAATCGGGAACCCCCCTCACTAATGATTTTTATGATTTTTAAGCTCTTGATTGTTTTAAAGGGCCCCTACGAGATCCAAAATATATCACAACAGAAGGGTTTCGTGGGGAATCTCTAGTCATCTTAACTGCTGTAAGGAGGCAGGGAACTTTTGCAGTGAAGATGAGGCTGCTAAGAAAGCTGCCAGGAAATTTTTCCTTCGGCCCTCCCTGAAACCCCCAAAGCCATTTTCAGATTTCGAACCCTTTTATAAATTGCATCGCCCCCGGAAATTTGAAATGTGCTGAAGAAATTTCTTTGGGGGACTTCTGTTCGGATCTCTCCCCTTTCCCAATTCCGACCCAAACCCAGCTCAATTGATTAGCCCAAGGGGAAAAAGGGGGAATTTCCCCAACAGCCAAACCTTAGTGAGACTCAAATTAAGATCTTCCAAAAATTTTCCTCTTCTCCTACCTTTTAGGATGGGTTATTTTTAAGGGGGGTTTAAAAACCCAATCGGATTGGGAAATCCGGAATCCTTTGTATCTCGTGTAGAAAATCAGGTTAGGGTTTCCGGGAAAGGGGGGGAAAGAGGGGGTTCTCCACTCTCAGCATACAGGGACTCCCAGGTGAAGCCTTAAAAAGCCCCGGGTACAGTTTCTAGAGCTTTCTTTAAAAACCGGGGCTAACATCCGTAGAACAGTGGGAGGGCAGATGAAAAAAGGGCTTCAACCCATAATAAAGCTTACTACGAATAAGCGCCGGAAAACCCGTAGTAGGGGTTTTTCGGTTGCCCCCCAAGATAGATTGAAAAAAACCCCCGAAAAATTACTAAGTGTTTTTTTGTACCCTTTTAATTTCAACTGTTAAATTTGAGGCACCCAAATGAAAACCTTTGGAGTAAAAAATTAGCCCCAATTCCCCAAACCTCTTGGACAAATTCAGGGGTTTTTCCCTCCTAAAAAAGGGGAAAAAGGAGGGAAATTTTCCTCGTTTGGGGAAAGGGTATAGCCAGGGTTTCTTGTTTGGGGGGAAAAAATTTTTTTTGAACCCTGATATGTTTTCCACGGTAAAACCCTATTTTTTGCACCCTGCATTTTCCCTTGCACATCCTGTAACTTCCCCTGAGCAGTACAGTTAAAACCCCAAAATCCAGATTACATAAACCCGGGAAATTGGAACACCCTTTTAAAATGCATTTATACAATGGCAAAAGGGTAACACTTAAGCCACTCCCTTGGGGGCCCCCTTTTCCAAAGCTGATTTCCAGTTTAGAAAAAAATTTTTTTCCCACCCGAATTTCTAAATTTCCGGTTGGGAAAGGAAGTTTTGTATAAAGGGGAGGAAATTGTCCCTTAAGCCAATGTCATAAAAACCTTTCTTGGGGATCCCAAATGCTTCCAAGTATATCATAACCCTTTTTCAAGGCCCAAAGAAGACTGTATCATGTACTTTCGCTTTTGGCAAAGGGAAATTCTTTTATAGCATTTTTTCCACCCTTTAACAAGTGCATCGGGGTCGATCTCAATCTTTTTAAACCCATTTTGATATGGAGTCAGCACCGTTTTTTTTTTTCTAGCATCCTGTAAAACCTGAATTTACCTTTTTCCCTCCATCAGTTTGCAGATGCAGCTGGTGGGGGAAATTGGTCTGTAATTTTTCCTTGGTGTGGAACATCCTTCCCGGGTTTGGGACGGGAAATGATTTTTAGACTCTTTCCATTTTGGATGGCACTGTACCCCCCCTATATACCCTATTGAATAGGTCCAACAAAAACCCTTTTGGGATCTCTCTGGGGGGGGGATATCTTTTGGTAGGAATATCGTCATTCCTGGGGCAGTCTTACGGCCCGGGAGCTGCAAAGCAAGTCCATCTCCTTGCTAAAAAAAGGGCAATTTGGAATAAGTTCTGCTGCGGGCCCCTACTAAAGAACGACACTGGGTTTTGTTCCTGTTCGGGCCCGAGAGGGGGAGAATCGGGCAGTGTAGATGCTCCAAGGAGATCTTGCCATGGTTTTGGCTAGTTTCTTTAGCAACATTTTTTTTACCCTGTGTTTGATTATGCCATAAATCTTCAAAGCAGGGGTGACATTTGATGTGCCCCTTTCCAGCGTTTCTTACGCCCCCTTGTCCCTACCCATGCAAAAGGGGGGCCCCCGAGTTAATCAAGGAGACATATTTGTCTCCAGACGTCCTTTCGGCCTCCTTTACCAATGCCTGGCCTTTGGGGTTTCGGGTTTTTTTTTTAATGGATAAAGGGTTTACATCACTGGGGGCGTCGTTTCAACTCCCTTTTAATGGGCTTTTCTTGCTCGCCCAGTTTTTTGGCTTTCACAAAACCCCCCAATGGTCCCGGGGGGTAAAGGTAATGCCCGCTATTTTTGGGAAGGGGTGTTTCCTGCAAGGTAAAATTCGTGAGGGGGAATTGATTAACACATCTAAACACACTGGAAACCTTCACAGACCCATGCAATACTGCATTTTGATCAAAAAAGATTCCAGCCCGCATGTTCAAGTCGCCATCTCTGCACCCCCATTGGCGGAATCCCCTTCCCCCTCCCCCAAAAAGTTTTTGAAAATTTTCCTTCCATGTAAGCCCTTCCAAAACCCTTTGCCAAGTAAAATTCCCATCTGGAACGGGTTTAAACCAATTGACGGTCTATATTGGAGAATGCCCCATTTTAAATTTTGGGAAAATTTTTTGGGGGGGTGTCCTGTTAAATTAAAAACTGCATCTACTCTTAGGAGCAAGGACTCCAAGGCCCTTTTTCCCCAGGGTTGCACAAAGTGTCTCCCCGAGGGATGCCGACCTTGAAATTCCCAAGAAATAGAAAAAGGATGTGGCAACTGCCCAAGTAGATCTTCCAAAAATTTTTGTTTAGATTATGTGGGGAAAGGGAGATGATGCAACATTTTAAAAGGGCGTTCAAGCCTATTCTCACAGCCTTCACCTGCAGTGTTTTTTCTGCGGTGGGTGGCCCCGGAAAAGGGGAAAAATTTGAAGTACCTTACTGCTACTCCCCCCTGAGGTCCCCTTGTCCAAAAATCCCCTAAGGGGGTTGAATTTGGAATCCTCCAGGGAAACGGATTTATTTTCCCTGGTAAATCTCTTGTAGGCATACACAAAAATGGGTTCAGAAGTTTTCAATTTTTTGCAGTTTTTCCCATTTTTATGAATTTTCCCCGGGCATTTCCTTGGATTTGGGATCCCGTTCTTTTAAAATATTTTTTTTATAAGGGGGTTTTTGGGAGACCCGGGGTAAGGGTTTTCCCCCACCTTTGGCTGTCCCTTTCCTGGATCTTTGGGGGAGTTTTTAAAGGGGGGGGTTTTTCCCCTGGAAAAAGTTTTCCCCGGCTTCCCCCCGAAAAGGCCCCAGGTTTTCTGCCTGGGGAAAAAAACGGACCTGAGCCCTTTTCTTCAGGGGCATTGCCCACAGCAGAGGCCCCTGGGGGATTTTGGGGGCGGGAGCCCGGAACCGGGCACCGTTGAGACCCCAAACCCCCCCTTTACGGCTCCAAAGACCCCAAACCCTTTAAATGTTCCCTTTTAACGATCAGGGTTCCTTTTCCCCGGGCAAAGGGCAAACCCGAGCCTTTGGTTCAGGGGCAAATTTTGCCCAGCAGCAGGCCCTTTGGAAAATGGGGGCAGCTGGGGCTGTCAAAAAATTTAGGCCCTGGAGCCCCCACCTGATGGCTCCAAAGACCCCCCCCCCGGGAGGAGGGGTTTTCCTTTAATAGGGCCCCCCACTCCCACTCCCTTTCCCGGTGGAATTTCCCCCGAGGCAGTTTTAGCAAATTTGGGGGCTGGGGGGGGGGTTTAAAAGAAGTGGCCCGGGTGTGTGGTGTAAAAAAGCATTGGAAGGCCCAAAGGGGTTTGGGGGGAAGGGGGATGGGGCCCGAACCGAAACAAAGGGGTTTACCTGGGTGTGCAAAAGCAAACGGGCACGTCGCTTTTGGGCCCCTGGGAAAAATAATTTCTCCTTGCTCCTTTTATCAATACTTTTTCTCAAAATTTTTTACCCTTTTAAAACTGCTTTGAAGAAACTTCATTAGCTCTTTGCAGTGGTAACAGCATATTGGAACCCGGGCGGTTTTTTCATCTCCTTTATGACCTGTCGTACCACACTTAACACATATTCTTGTTTGGCCCTTTTCCTTAAAAAAGGCAAGAGTTGCCCCCATGCCCATAACCCCGGCAGTGGAAGCAACCCCATAGGGTTTGGGGGACATAGGGGTTTACCTTTGGGGTTTACCATGGCCCCAAATTAAATTTATTTGGGAAAGGGCCCGTATTAAAATTAGGGAAGGGGAAGCTGGTGTGACTGTTCCCAAAACCCTCCAAAAATTTTTTCTTAAAAAGTTTTTTCTGCCCTACATTAAAATTTTCTGTTCCTCTAAAAAGTTTCTCCTCAGAATACCACAGGGCTTTGGGAAAAGACAATTTCCCCTTTCAATGATTTAGGGTTTTTTTGAGGAGAACATTTTAAAATTTACCCCCGGGAAAGTCGAAAAATCGCACGAGACGGTCACTCTCGTCTGGTGACGAAACCTCAAATATTTGGGACCCTCTCGCTTTTGGGGTGAGGGGGATCACGTTGACATACTTCAAAAATTTTTCGATTTTTTCCTTTCCCCAAAATATCAAAATCCATATTGATACACCCTTTAAAGGTCTTTAAATACCAGGTACTTACATATGAAAATTTTTTTTATTTAAACCCGGGAAATTTCCTTAGTGGATTGAGGAGGGCTTTTTCCCCTTTTTACCTGGTTTGGGGGCCGGGAAACCCTTACGATTCCCCCTTCTTTCCCTTTGGAAGGGTGAAAGGTTCCAAAGTGACAATACGTTTATTTTCCCGAGGGGAAAGGTCGGGGGGTTTCGTAGGTCGTCAGGGAGAGAGCTATATCTTGTAAAATTTTTAGTACTCATACCCAAAATTTGGGAAATTTTTTCTTTCCTCAACCCCCCCCCCCAAACCCTGGAGTCCAACGAGGGGAAACTATAATTTGGGGGTCAAAATCCCCAAAAGCCAAAAGGGTAAAGAGGGAAATTTTACCAGCCACATTACAGTATGATGGCAGTCCCCGGGACCCTTTTTTGCGCTACCGACTAAAAAGTACCGGGTTGGGCCCTAGCCATATTTGACCACCAAATTACTTTTTTACCGGGGTTTTATCAAGCCCCCGTCTAAACCCAAAAAAAGGACCAAAGAGGTGTGTTTTTCTACGCAGGGGGAGCGTGCAGCTTTCGCTCAAAACCCCCAGGACTCCGGCTCCTGGTAATCCCGGGGGCACGCCGGCAAACAAAACGTGGGAGAGTTTCCCTGGTCCAAATGGAATGAACCAGGGGTGGGTGCCCCTCCCCCTCATTTTGGCCTTGGTGGGACCCGAAGCCATTTTGGGCTCATCCCTCATGGTGACCCCTCCAGTATGGGGAGCCCCCCCGGTCCCGGCTCACCAGAATTTATTGGGGGCCCAA
Source organism: Penaeus monodon (assembly GCF_015228065.2). Taxonomy (NCBI): domain Eukaryota; kingdom Metazoa; phylum Arthropoda; class Malacostraca; order Decapoda; family Penaeidae; genus Penaeus; species Penaeus monodon. The sequence continues at coordinate 24,223 of NW_023639837.1, forward strand.
CCCCCCCACCGCGGCAAAGGGGGCTTCCATTTGGGGGGGAGGCCTGAAACCTTTTTTCCTGGGATTTTTTCTCCAAGGCCCCCTTATTTGGGAAGGGGGGTCTTTCCCTCAAGTTTCCCCTCAAAACCCCTTCCGGTTTTTAATTTCAGGGGCCCTTTCCCCAAAAAAGGGAGGGTTTTGAGGGTGGCAGGGGGGGTGTTTTGGGTTGGGTTTAAAAGTTGGGGCCCCAAAAATTTTTGGGAAAGGGGGAGCCCCAAAGCCAAAACTTTCCTTTCCCGGGGGAACAACCCCCAAGGGGAGGGCGCTTTTCCCTGGGGAAAATAAATTTTTTGTTTAAACAAAAATTTGGGGGTTTAAAGGGGTTTTGTAAAATGGGGGGAAGAAGCCAAAAAGGGCTTTCAGGGTTAAAAAAAGACCGGGACGTTGCCCCTTTCCCCTTGGAAAAAACCTCCCCGTCCTTTTTCCCCCAAACTTTCCTTTTCTTTGGGCATTTTCCCTTTAAAACCGGGCAAAAAAGATTGGCCCAAGCCCATCCCTTTTGGCCGTGGAAACCCCCCCCAAATAGGGGTTGGGGCCCCTTTTCTTTTAAAACCGAGGGGTTTTTAGCCCCAACCCTGGATTTTGGGAAGGGCCCCATATAAAAGGTTTAAAGGGGGGTGGGAATGTAAAAAACCGGAAACCCTTCCAAAAATTTAAAATTTTCCACTTTTAAAATTCTCTTAAAATTCCCCCAACATTTCTCTCAGAAACCCCCCCCAAATCCCGGGCTCGGGAAAAAACAATTCCCCAACCGTTAGGTTTTTTGGGGGAAAATGAAAATTGAGTCCCCGGGAAAGTTTGCAATCGCACGCCGACTTCCCCCTTTTCCGGTTTACGGGAAACCCAAAAATACCCGGACCCCTCCCGCTGGAGGGGATTTCGAGGGTCCCGGGACAATTCCAAAAAATTTTTCCATGTACTTCCAAAAAAATCAAGATCCACGATTGACACACCATAAATGGTCCCCACTCCCAGGCACCCACTATATGAAATGTTCTCATATTCACCAGGCAAGACTTCCTCGTGGATTGAGGAGGACCCCTCCCCCCCCCCACCTGGTTTGGGAGCCCGGGAACCACCACGATTCCCACTCTGCCCTTTGGAAGCTGGAAAGGTTCCAAAGTGACAATATGTGATGTTCCAGAGGGAATGGTCAGGGGACTGCGCAGGTCGTCAGGGAGAGAACCAGATCCCTGAAAATTTGTAGCACTCATACAAATTTGAATTCTTCATTTCCTCACCCCCCCACACACCATGGAGTCCAACGAGGGGAAGCTACAGTTGGGGTTCAAAATCTCCCAACAGCCACAGGGGCAATGAGGAAATACACGCAGCCACCATTACAGTACTGATGGCAGTCGCGGGACCCATGCGCCACCGACTGAACAGTGCCTGCCCGACCCCAGCCACATTTGACCAGCCGACTGACTCGACCGGGCCCCGATCAAGCCACCCGTCTAACCAGAACAAAGGACCAAAGAGGTGTGTTGCTAGTTGCAGGGCGCAGCGTGCAGCATCGCTCAACCTCCAGGACTCCTGTCTCCTGGTAATACGGGATGCCTCGCACGGCAAAGACATGTGGGAGAGTTCTCCCTGGTCTAAGATGGAATGAACCAGGGGTGGGTGCACCATCCCCTCTCATAGGCCTTGGTGCACCAGGAAGCCATTTTGTCTCATCCCTCACTGGTGACCCCTCCAGTATGGGTATGGTCACCACTGACGTCTGTTGCATCGCCCTCACCGTCCAAATGCTCGTCCTCATCTCGGTCAGCGTCTGCCACGTCCTCATAGCCGCTACTGGGGCTAACGTCATCTTCTTTTTCACCATGGCCCCAGGAGTAGCTTCCTGGCACATGGTAATGCCACAGTCGGTGCGCCAAGTCCTCGAGGAAGTCAGGCAACGGCCCCACACCAACCAACTCCTCGCTCCCCGACGACTCTTCTGGATGCTCCACTTCCTCACAAATGCCCAGCTTTGCACCAGCTGGCACCTTCTGGGCCTCATCGGAGAAGTTGCCTACCAACACTGTAACTAACCCCTCCCCTGGTCCAACAAGGCTCCGCCCAACCGCTACGCCATCAGCCAGCTGCAGGTTTTGGATGGGCTCCACGAGGCCCTCTACTCCACGCATCACTCTTGACAGTCGGCACCGGATTCTAGACTCTGTCCAAGGGGCAAGGTGCAGTCGCTCAGCCTTAACTACCTCTGTGCAGCCAACCTCTGGAAGCAAGGGCACATCTTCACCGTGCACCCTCACCAGCTTCCGTCCAAGGTCGACACACGCCTTACTCTGCATCAGGTAGTCAAGGCCCAGCAAGCAGTGCTCGTCCTGATTGACCACATACACCGGCAGCCGCTGCACCGTGCTGCCCACGCCAATACAAGCCTCCACTGGCCCCTTGAGCTGCACACAATGCCCGTGACACCACACAGTCTCTGTGGTGCGTCTGGAAGTTGCATAGTGGCCGCACTAGGGTCTTCTCAGCCCCAGTGTCCATTGTCAGGCGGCATGGTTTCCCATCTATTGAGCCATCCACCTGCATCGTCTTGGTTCGCTGACAGCTTACCCAAGTCGGGGCCCGGGAACCGAGGACGGCTGGGTTTCGGCCCCCTTCTCCAGAGTTTTCCGCCTGTACCACTTCCTTAGCCTTAGGACATGCACTCGGATGGTGACCATACCTGCCACAGTCCTTGCAGCACTGCTGGAAGGCATCAGAATCCATCCGGTTGAGAGAACGTGTTCTCCGCTCCCTCTGACACTGACTACATCTGTGCCCTACATCTCTGCAGCCCCATCACAAGCCTTGGAAAGTGCTCGGGCTCACCTTCCTCAATGCTACATTCTCCACTTTAGCCTTCCGGCCCCGGAAGTCATGGCGGGGCTGAGCAGCTGGCCCTAGGCCACTGGTTGCCTTCAGGAAGGCCTCGAACTCCAAGGCCCTCGCCAGCGCCACCCGCAGGGTGTGCCTGCTTGACGTAGATTTGCAGCTGCTGGTCCTGCAAAGCGTCAACAAAGAAATCGCGGGCCAGGACCACAATCATCTCTTCCGCAGTCGCAGGGCACGACCTCCTTACCAGCGCCTCCACAACCTGCGCCAGCTGGGACAGTGTCTCGCCACGCTCACGAGTCCGCTTCTTCAAGTGGGCCCGATATACCTCGGCCTGGAGGTGGTGCCCGAAACGGCGTTTCAAAGCCTCTGCCACGCTGGTGTAAGAAGTATGTGTTGGGATGGCGGCAGATGCCCAACACTTCCACCGAGGGGCCCCTTATCACTGTTACCAGCTGCAGGGCCTTCTCTTCCTGGCTCCAGCCCTGGGCAGATGCCAGCATTTCAAATTGGGCGACATATACCTCCCAGGCCACCTTCCCGTTGTACTCAGCTGGCTTACGCCTCACAGAATGTCTGGAGGCCGAGGGGCTGCAGGGTGGAGAACGCGTGCCGTGAACTAACACGCCCGGGGGGGGAGGAAGGGGGTGAGGGAGGCAACGAGGCGGGTTGACCGGGTCCGAGTTTGCCGCCACCTATATCCAAAGGAGCGGTTCGATGGGTCCCCAGCCTTCTGCAGCGACCACTGGCTCCAACACGATGCTGCGAGGCCCGGGGATTTCCTGCCACGGACCCCAGGCAGACCCCAGTAAATCTGACACTCTGGCATCTGTTGCCAGAACCTCGTCTGCCTTCTCTGCTTGCAACGTTACTACCTCGTGACGCTGCCTTTCCGCCTTCACTTCCTCCCTCAGGTCCTGAACCTCGCCCTTCAGAGTCTGCACCTCCTCCATCAGTTCACTCTTCACGCTGTTGCAGGCCTTGTCGGTGTACTGCTGAGTTTCCATCTTCACAGATGCAAGATTGCTCTGTAGCACCTCAACAAGTTGGCAGAACTGTTCCTCTGCCTTCCTTGCTGCATCTCGACGAGATGGTGCGCCTGTTAGCGTGTGCCCTCTGTGCCTGCTCTTCTGCCCTTTGTGCCATTTCCTCCCTCATACCGGCCAACATGGCAGTGATCAGGTCCCTCTGGCTCGGATTCACCTCACTCGTGCCTGCCTCAGTCATAGCCTCCTCTCCCCATGGCTGCCGCCATCTTTGGACGACATGATAAATCGGCGCGTCACTGATCAAATATCACAAATCCCACTCCTGACACCATTGTTACGCCGGTCCGCCTCGTCTCTCTGCCACCAACACAAGGCAGGCTAGGCAGACGGCGTGCTATCCACAGGGTCGTGAACACTGAACAGCTCCAAGAGGCACCGAGCACCACAGCGTCCCAGAACAACCAGAGGGAAACGCCAAGTGGTGAGGCAGGGCACGAAATAAACACAAAATGACAGTCTTTCCTTTATTTACACAAGTTATTTACCCGTACACTTTTCTATAGGCACAATACAGGGGAGAAACCAGCATGTCACACTGAACGATACAGCTTATAACAGGGCAACACAAAGTTTATCAGTCACAAGGCACACAAGAGGTCTTCATCGGAGCAGCACCCAACTCTGTCTTCCTCTTGGCTTGTTCCCTCCGCTCCTCCGCTCACAGCCAGTTGCGTCATGTTTGACCAGGTCCCTTCATGTTAACACATGCCCAGGTCATCCTTTTCATGTTAACACATGTTTCGCACAGAGACAAATACCCACTGGCGTAGCAATATATACATTTATACATATATATATATTTATTTGTATATATTTATATTTATATATACACATATATGGCATATAGTTATATATATAAATACATATGAATATATATATATATATATATATATATATATATATATACATACATATACACACACACACACACACACACACACACACACACACACAGTGATAGCCACATATCTACATTGATAAAATATATCTATTTATCAATCTTTCTAGCCATGTTTTATATATATGCATATATCCATCTATCAATCTACATATCTATATCTGCGCATCTGTCCATCTATCTTTCTACATACCTACATCTATCTATATATATGTATATATACATATACATATAGATAGATAGATGTAGGTATGTAGAAAGATAGATGGACAGATGCGCAGATATAGATATGTAGATAGATAGATGGATATATGCATATATATAAACATGGCTAGAAAGATTGATAAATAGATATATTTATCAAGGTAGATATGTGGCTATCACTGTGTGTGTGTGTGTGTGTGTGTGTGTGTGTGTGTGTGTATATGTATGTATATATATATATATATATATATATATTATATATATATATATATAATATATATATATATATATATTATATATATATATATCATATGTATTTATAATATAACTATATGCATATATGTGTATATATAAATATAAATATATACAAATAAATATATATATGTATAAATGTATATATTGCTACGCCAGTGGGTATTTGTCTCTGTGCGAAACATGTTAACATGAAAAGGATGACCTGGGCATGTGTTAACATGAAGGGACCTGGTCAAACATGACGCAACTGGCTGTGAGCGGAGGAGCGGAGGAACAAGCCAAGAGGTAAGACACAGTTGGGTGCTGCTCCTGTGAAGACCTCGTGTGTGCCCTTGTGACTGATAAACTTTGTGTTGCCCTGTTATAAGCTGTATCGTGACATGCTGGTTTCTCCCTGTATTGTGCCTATAGAAAAGTGTACGGGTAAATAACTTGTGTAAATAAATGAAATCCTGTCATTTTGTGTTTATTTCGTGCCCTGCCTCACCACTTGGCGTTTCCCCTCATGGTGTTCTGGGACGCTGTGGTGCTCAGTGCCTCTTGGAGCTGTTTCAGTGTTCACGACCCTGTGGATAGCACGCCGTCTGCCTAGCCTGCCTTGTGTTGGTGGCAGAGAGACGAGGCGGACCGGCGTAACAAATGGTGTCAGGAGTGGGATTTGTGATATTTGATCAGTGAGACGCGCCGATTTATCATGTCGTCCAAAGATGGCGGCAGCCATGGGGAGAGGAGGCTTTGACTGAGGCAGGCACGAGTGAGGTGAATCCGAGCCAGAGGGACCTGATCACTGCCATGTTGGCCGGTATGAGGGAGGAAATGGCACAAAGGGCAGAAGAGCAGGCACAGAGGGCACACGAACAGGCGCACCATCTCGTCGAGATGCAGGCAAGGAAGGCAGAGGAACAGTTCTGCCAACTTGTTGAGGTGCTACAGAGCAATCTTGCATCTGTGAAGATGGAAACTCAGCAGTACACCGACAAGGCCTGCAACAGCGTGAAGAGTGAACTGATGGAGGAGGTGCAGGGCTCTGAAGGCGAGGTTCAGGACCTGAGGGAGGAAGTGAAGGCGGAAAGGCAGCGTCACGAGGTAGTAACGTTGCAAGCAGAGAAGGCAGACGAGGTTCTGGCAACAGATGCCAGAGTGTCAGATTTACTGGGGTCTGCCTGGGGTCCGTGGCAGGAAATCCCCGGGCCTCGCAGCATCGTGTTGGAGCCAGTGGTCGCTGCAGAAGGCTGGGGACCCATCGGAACCGCTCCTTTGGATATAGGTGGCGGCAAACTCGGACCCGGTCAACCCGCCTCGTTGCCTCCCTCACCCCCTTCCTCCCCCCCCGGGCGTGTTAGTTCACGGCACGCGTTCTCCACCCTGCAGCCCCTCGGCCTCCAGACATTCTGTGAGGCGTAAGCCAGCTGAGTACAACGGGAAGGTGGCCTGGGAGGTATAAGTCGCCCAATTTGAAATGCTGGCATCTGCCCAGGGCTGGAGCCAGGAAGAGAAGGCCCTGCAGCTGGTAACAGTGATAAGGGGCCCCTCGGTGGAAGTGTTGGGGCATCTGCCGCCATCCCAACATACTTCTTACACCAGCGTGGCAGAGGCTTTGAAACGCCGTTTCGGGCACCACCTCCAGGCCGAGGTATATCGGGCCCACTTGAAGAAGCGGACTCGTGAGCGTGGCGAGACACTGTCCCAGCTGGCGCAGGTTGTGGAGGCGCTGGTAAGGAGGTCGTGCCCTGCGACTGCGGAAGAGATGATTGTGGTCCTGGCCCGCGATTTCTTTGTTGACGCTTTGCAGGACCAGCAGCTGCAAATCTACGTCAAGCAGGCACACCCTGCGGGTGGCGCTGGCGAGGGCCTTGGAGTTCGAGGCCTTCCTGAAGGCAACCAGTGGCCTAGGGCCAGCTGCTCAGCCCCGCCATGACTTCCGGGGCCGGAAGGCTAAAGTGGAGAATGTAGCATTGAGGAAGGTGAGCCCGAGCACTTTCCAAGGTTTGTGATGGGGCTGCAGAGATGTAGGGCACAGACGTAGTCAGTGTCAGAGGGAGCGGAGAACACTGATGCCTTCCAGCAGTGCTGCAAGGACTGTGGCAGGTATGGTCACCATCCGAGTGCATGTCCTAAGGCTAAGGAAGTGGTACAGGCGGAAAACTCTGGAGAAGGGGCCGAAACCCAGCCGTCCTCGGTTCCGGCCCCGACTTGGGTAAGCTGTCAGCGAACCAAGACGATGCAGGTGGATGGCTCAATAGATGGGAAACCATGCCGCCTGACAATGGACACTGGGCTGAGAAGACCCTAGTGCGGCCACTATGCAACTTCCAGACGCACCACAGAGACTGTGTGGTGTCACGGGGCATTGTGTGCAGCTCAAGGGGCCAGTGGAGGCTTGTATTGGCGTGGGCAGCACGGTGCAGCGGCTGCCGGTGTATGTGGTCAATCAGGACGAGCACTGCTTGCTGGGCCTTGACTACCTGATGCAGAGTAAGGCGTGTGTCGACCTTGGACGGAAGCTGGTGAGGGTGCACGGTGAAGATGTGCCCTTGCTTCCAGAGGTTGGCTGCACAGAGGTAGTTAAGGCTGAGCGACTGCACCTTGCCCCTTGGACAGAGTCTAGAATCCGGTGCCGACTGTCAAGAGTGATGCGTGGAGTAGAGGGCCTCGTGGAGCCCATCCAAAACCTGCAGCTGGCTGATGGCGTAGCGGTTGGCGGAGCCTTGTTGGACCAGGGAGGGGTTAGTTACAGTGTTGGTAGGCAACTTCTCCGATGAGGCCCGAAGGTGCCAGCTGGTGCAAAGCTGGGCATTTGTGAGGAAGTGGAGCATCCAGAAGAGTCGTCGGGGAGCGAGGAGTTGGTTGGTGTGGGGCCGTTGCCTGACTTCCTCGAGGACTTTGGGGCACCGACTGTGGCATTACCATGTGCCAGGAAGCTACTCCTGGGCCATGGTGAAAAAGAAGATGACGTTAGCCCCAGTAGCGGCAATGAGGACGTGGCAGACACTGACCGAGATGAGGACGAGCATTTGGACGGTGAGGGCGATGCAACAGACGTCAGTGGTGACCATACCCCATACTGGAGGGGTCACCAGTGAGGGATGAGACAAAATGGCTTCCTGGTGCACCAAGGCCTATGAGAGGGGATGGTGCACCCACCCCTGGTTCATTCCATCTTAGACCAGGGAGAACTCTCCCACATGTCTTTGCCGTGCGAGGCATCCCGTATTACCAGGAGACAGGAGTCCTGGAGGTTGAGCGATGCTGCACGCTGCGCCCTGCAACTAGCAACACACCTCTTTGGTCCTTTGTTCTGGTTAGACGGGTGGCTTGATCGGGGCCCGGTCGAGTCAGTCGGCTGGTCAAATGTGGCTGGGGTCGGGCAGGCACTGTTCAGTCCGGTGGCGCATGGGTCCCGCGACTGCCATCAGTACTGTAATGGTGGCTGCGTGTATTTCCTCATTGCCCTGTGGCTGTTGGGAGATTTTGAACCCCAACTGTAGCTTCCCCTCGTTGGACGTCCATGTGTGGGTGGGGGGTGAGGAAATGAAGAAATTCAAATTTGTATAGTACTACAATTTACAGAGAAATATCTATCTCTCTACTACCCTACGATCCCCGACCATTCCCTCTGGGAACTCACATGCGGTCACTTTGGAAATCACTTTCCAGCTCCAAGGGCAAGATGTGAATCGTAGTACCTAGTAGTTTAAGACCACTGTGGTGTAATCATCATGGATCTTGATATTTTTGAAGTACATCGAAAAATTGTTGAAGTATTTCAACGTGAACCTCGCATCATCCCACGCGAGATGGTGCCCTGAAAGTTGAGGTTTCGTCAACAGACGAGAGTGACCATCCAGTGCGATATTGGCGACTTCCTGGGATCAAGTTTCATGTTCTCCGGCAAACCCTCAATCAGTGTAAGGGAATTGTTTTTTTTTTCCCGAGACCTGATGAGGTTATTCTGAGGAGAAACTGTTAGCGGAACTAGGAATTTTAATGCAGTGGCGTAACATTTTAAGAAGAAAGTTGATGTTTTTGGAACAGTCTACACCAGCTCTTCTTCTAACTTTTAACATGTTAGTCCTTCCAGAATCGGTTAAAGTTTGGCATGGTAACGACCTCAAGGTAAAGCCACAATGTGCCCACCTATGCGTGTCTTCCACTACCAGGGTTATGGCATGGAGCCAAACTCTTGCCGTTTTAAGAAAATGTGCAACCAAGAGTATGTGGAAAGTGGTGGTACAACAGGTCATCAAGGAGATGACACTGTCCAGGTCCAATATGCTGTTACCACTGCAAAGAAGCTCATGAAGCTTCTTTAAAGCAATGTAAAAGGTACAAATTTGAAAAGGAAGTATTGTGTAATAAGGAGCAAGGAGAAAGTTAGCTTCCCAGGGCAAGCAACGTGCCGTGTGCTGTTTTGCACGCCATGTATGTCCTTTTCTTCGGTTCTAACCGCATCCCTCCTTCACCACCCCCCTATTGAAGCCGTCTTGCCGCGGTTGGGGGGTCTTGAGGTCCCATGATGTGGTGAGCCGGACCAGAGGTCTACCCATACTGGAGGGGTTCATCCAGTGGAGGATAGACAATGGCTTCCTGGTGCACCAAGGCCTTATGATAGGATGGTGGGCACCCACCCTGTTCATTCCAATCTTGGGGACCGCAAGGCGAACTCTCCCACGTGTGTGTTCCGTGCGGGCATCCCGTAGGAAACAGGATACAGGATCCTGGGGTTTGGCGATGCTGCCGCTGCGGCCCTGCAGCTAGCAACACACCTCTTTGGTCCTTTATGCTGGTTAGAGACGGTGCGCTTGATCAAGGCCCGGTCCAAGTCAATCGGCTGGCAAATTGGCTAAGGGTCACAGGTACTATTTAGTCGGTATGCGCATAGGTCCACGCGACTAGCCCTCAGTAATGTAATAGTGGCTGCGGATATTTCCTCATTACCCCTGGGCTGTTGGGATATTTTGAGCCCCAACTATAGCTTCCCCTCGTTGGACTCCATGGTGGGTTGTGGGGGGTGAGAAATGAAGAGGAATTCCAATTTGATGAGCACGAACAAATTTACAAAGATCAGCTCCTCCCGGAACGACCTACGAGCAATCCCCCGACCATTCCCGCTGAACATCACTATTGTTACTTTGGAACCTTTCCAGCTTCCAAGGGCAAGAATAGGAATCGTTATGTTCCCGGCTCCCACACCAGGTAAAGAAGGGGAAAAGTCCTCCTCAACTCCACTAAGGAAATCTGACCTGGGTAAATATGAAAACATTTCATATGTAAGTACCTAGTAGTGAAGAACCATTGAAGGTTATCAATCATGGAGAGTGATATTTTCGAAGTACATCGAAAATTGTTGAGTAATGTCAACGTGATCCTCGCATCACCCCACAGCGAGATGTTATCCTATAGTTAGGTTTTCGTCACCCTATGAGAGTGCTCGTCTGCGTGCGTATGCGACATTCCTGGGGATCAGTTTCATGTTTCTCCTCACAAAACCCTCAATCAGTGGTAGGGAATTGTCCTTTTCGCCGAGACCTGATTAGGTATTCTGAGAAACTGTTAGAGGAACAGAGAAGTGTGAATGTAGTGGCAGGTAAAACGTTTTCAGAAGAAAGTTGAACGGTTTTGGACAGTCTACACCACTCTCCTTCTACTTTAATACGTTGGTCCTTCAAATCAGTTTAAGTTTGGCATGGTACCACCTCAAGGTAAAGCCATATGTGCCCAACCCTATGGCGGTGCTTCCACTGCCAGGTTTATGGGCATGGGAGCCAACTCTTGCCGTTTAGGAAAATGGATAACCAAGAATATGTGTTAAGTTTGGTTACACAGGTCATCAAGGAGATGACAACTGTCCAGGTCCATATGCTGTTACCACTGCAAAGAACTCATGAAGCTTCTGTCAAAGCGTGGTAAAAGGTACAAATTTGAGAAAGAAGTTTGGATAATAAGATCAAGGAGAAAGTTAGTTTTCGCAGAGGCAAGGCGACGTGACCGTGTGCTGTTTTGCAACCGCCAGGTAAATCTTTGCCTTTCGGTTCTGGCTCATCCCTCCTTCACCACAAAACCATTGCCTTTCCAATGCTTCTTACACCACACACTCTGCCACTTCTTTTTAAACCTCAGTCCCAAATTGCTGCAACTGCCTCTGGTGAATTCCACCAAAACGGGTAAGAGTGAGGGTTCTATTGAAGAGACTCCTCCCTCCCAAAGTAAGGTCTTTGGAGCCCTCCGGTGAGCTCCAGAGGCCTCATGTGAACAAAGGCCCCAGCTGCACAACCAGATCCACAGGGGCCGCTGCCGGCTAGGCACAAGATGCCCCTGAACCAAAGGCTCCGGGTTTGTCCCTTTGCACCAGGCAAAGTAATCCTGTATCGTTCACATAAAGACTCCATTTCAAAGTGGGGTCTTTGGACCGTCAGAAGGGCTCCACCATGGGTCTTCAAGTGGACAGCTTCCCAGCTGCCGACCACACCACAGGGGCTCTGCTGCTAGGCAAATGCCTCTGAATCAAGGCTCAGGTCCGTTCTTTTGTCCAGGCAAAGACATCCTGAGCCTGTCCAAAAGGAAGCCTGTGAAACTAGTTCCACGGGTAAACAACCCCTCAAAAGACTCTCCAGATCCAGGCAAGGACAGCCTAAAGGTGTAAGGGTCAAACATGACCACAGAGGTGGCGTGCCAAACACCTTATAAAAAATAGTTAAAGAAGAACGGAATACCCTACCCAATGGACTGTCCAGGAATTCATGCAAAATGGGAAGAACTGCAACATCTGATAGCTTCATGTAAACCACAATTGTGTATGCCTACAAGAGAATATGACCAGGGAAATCATCCGATTTCCCTGAGAGGATTCCAAAATTCAAGCCATTATGGGACTTTTGACAATGGACCTCATGGAGGAGTAGCCAGTATGGTACGTCAGATATTCCCTTCCTCCCTCCACCTGCAGACAACACTCCAGGTGAAGCTGTTAGATAGCTTGACTAAGACCCCTTACACTGTTGCAAATCTCGCTACCTGTACTACCATAATCTCAACATAAATGATTTGGATAGTATACTTGGGCAGTTCCAAATCCATATCTACTCTTTGGGAGATTTCATGTCGGCATCACCCTCTGGGAGACACTTTGTGCAACCCTCGAGGAAGGGCCCTTGAGTCCCCTTGCTCCTAAATAGTAGATGCAGTTTTATTGAAGCAGTGACACTCCCACACATTTCCAAATTCAACTGGGAAATTCTCTAATATAACCTGTCATTGTCGCATCTGATTCACAGATGAATTTCACTTGCAGGTTGATGGAAGACTTACAATGGAAGCGACCATTTTTTCCAATACTTTTGGAGGAGGTGAATGGTATTCCAGCCAAGGATTGTCAGAGATGGCGACTTGAACATGCGGACTGGAATCTTTTTAGATCAACTGCGTATTGCATGATCTGTGAATGATTTCCGTGTGTTCAAGATGCTGTGAATCACTTCACATCACGAATCACACTTGCAGCAAGAAGCATCCATTCCCAAAAGTAGCGGGCATTACCGTCGCCCTCCTGGTACCAATGGTGGTCCTGAGGAATTCCAACAAGCTGTCAGGCAAGAAAAGCTGCATTAAGGCAGTTTGAAACGACGCCCCATTGAGGTCCTTGAGCCTTACAAAAGACCGAGCCAAGGCCAAGGCGAGTGCTAAAGGAGGCCAGACGGACGTCATGGAGACATTATGTCTCCTTGATTAACTCTGGGACCCGCCATTAGCATGGGTACCTGGGACAGTGCGTAAGATCGCTGGTAAAAGAACTCACTGTCCACCACCTGCTTTGAAGATTGATGGCATATCCACCACAGATAAAAAAGAGGTTGCTAAGGAGCTGCTAATCATGGCAGAGATCGTCCTCTGGGCATCTGACCTGCCCCGTTCTCCACTCTTCGGCTGAACAGAACTCCACCCAGTGGTCGTTCCTCAGTAGGAATGCCAGCAGAACTTCCATACAACTTGCCATTTTGATCGAAGGAGATGACTCTGGCTTTGCAGCTCTGCCGTAAAGACTGCCCCAGGAAGTGACGATATTCCATACCAATGAGAGCAGGCACATTACCGAGAGATCCAAAAGTTCTTGTGGGACCTATTCATAGATATAAGGAGGGTACAGTGCCATTCCAACATGGGAAGAGTCCTATAATCATTCCTGTCCCTAACCTGGCAAGGATGCTTCCACCCAGGAAATTACAGACGCAGTTTTCCCTCACCATCCTGCATCTGCACGCTGATGGAGAAAATGTAACTTCAGGTGGACATGGATGCTAGAAAAGGAAAACGTGCTGAAGCCATATCAATGTGGGTTTAGAAGATTGGAGATCGACGCACAGATGCACTTGTTAAGGATGGAACTGCTATACAGAATTCCTTCGCACAGCGCGTCACATGATAGCAGTCTTCTTTGACCTTGAAAAGGCTTATGATACTACTTGGAAGCATGGCATACTCAAGAAGTTGTATGACATTTGGCTTAAGAGGACATTACTACCTTCTACAAAGCTTCCTTGCACAGGAAATTTAGAGTTCGGGTGGGAAACAGTTTTCTCTAATCTGGAGATCAGCCTGGAAGCGGTCCACTAGGGAGTTTCTTAATTGTGACCCTTTTGCCATTTGCTATAAATGACATTGTAAAGGCTGTTTCCCAGTTCTGTCCTCATGTAAGCTTATGTGGCTGACTTTACAACTGTACTGCTCTAGGAGGAAGCTTACAGATTTGGCAAGGCACATGCATGGCTGCAACAAATCAGGTTGTACGTGGACACATATCATGGGTCAAAATTTTCCCCAAGCAGACAGGGCTATACTTTCCACAAACGGGAAAATTCCATCCTTCCCTTATTTATGAGCAAACCCCTGCAATTTTTCCAAGAGTTGAAGGTACTTGGGTCTAATTTTTTACTAACAAGGCTTACATGTGTGCCTCCATCACACAGTTGTAAAGTAAAGGCTACAAAAGCACTTAGTAATTTTGCGGGTTCTTTCACATCTATCTTTGGGGTGCAGACCGCACACGCTACGACGGGCTTTAACCGAGTGCTTATTCGTAGTAGCTTGATTATGGATGGTGAAGCTTATTCATCTGCAACTCACCACGTGCTACGGATGGTAGCTCGGTTCATAATGAGCTCCTCAGAATCTGTACTGGGGCTTTCAGGTCGTTCACCTGTGAGTCCCTGTATGCTGAGAGTGGAGAACCACCTCTTTACATTAAAACCGAGAAAGACATGAACCCGTGATTTACTACAACGAGACTACAAAGGATTCAGGATCGTCCTACACCATATTGGTTTTCAACCCCCTTGAGATAGCCGATCCTATGGTAGGAGGAATGAGGAATCTTGTGGACTTCTTATTTGAGTCTCACTCAGGTTCTTCCTGTTGGAACATTCCCCAATTTCGCCTTGACTAATCAAGTTGAGCTGGATTTAGTCGGAATTGGGAAGGGGAGAGATCCGAAGCATGAAGGCCGAGAGAATGCGAAGCACATTTCTAAATACGCGGGGATCGATCAATTTATACGATGGTTCGAATCTGAAAATGGAGTGGGTTTTGCGGCATGAGCTAGAAGGAAGATTTTGCAATCTGGCATCTTTCTCTAGCAGCCTCGATCTTCACTGCAGATTTACATGCATCCTTACAGCATTAAGATGAACTAGAGATCTACGAACATTCCTGTTTGTGATATATTGTGACTCTCGTGTGCCTTACAGAAATCAGAGCTTAAACTCATCACATCCATTAGTGGGGGGTTCAAGATTGGCTTTGCACTGATGTCAACAACATAAAAGATAACTCTATGTTGGGTGCCAGCAGCATGTTGGTATCATTGGGGAGGATGCGATCTGATCAGACAGGCAAAGGCAGCTGCCGCTCAGCCTTGTGATGCTCGTTTTCCTCTCCCACACACCGACCTGAAACCCAGCAGCAGAAGTTGTCTTCGTGATAAATGGAGGGAACAATGGGGCATACCTCCAGAAACAACTGCGGAGATTGAGTGACATTGGCAGTTGTGGCGACTAGCATCCATCCCAACCGAAAAGGGCAAGTTAGTATTTAACAAGAATAAATCGGGCACACATACTGACTCATGGTGGCCAATGAATGGCTAAAAAAATGAAGCACTTTGTGAGGGGGGGATGGCCAAGAGACATTAACGAGCGCACATGTAGTGGAAGGGTGCACATGCTCAGACAAAAGACGTTATGTACTTGTCTCCCCGCATATACACTGAAAAAAGATTGGGGGAAGATTGTGACATAGAGTGTCTTTATTAATTTCCTTAGGGAGACTAATATTTTCAATAAAATTTAATTATGCCTCATTTTTATGCAATAATTTATGCACTTAGAGCATAATATTGTGCTTTGATTTTTAATCTATTTAGTATTTTTGTAAGATATTTATTGTAATTTTTTAAAGTTTTAAACATTTGAATATTCTCTTAACAAGGTATTCGCTGCTATTGACCGTCGCTGTTGACGCGGCGATAATTTTAATAATCAATCATCCCTTCCCCACCAACCTTTTGCCCTCCAATGCTGCATATCACCACACACTCTGCCACTTCCCTTTAACCCTCAGTCCCAAATTGCGGACACTGGCCTCTGGTGAGTTGTGACCCCCAGAAACAGAGTAGGCGTGAGGGTCTATTGAGGAGACTCCTCCAAAGTAAGTGTCTTTGGAGCCATCATTTAAAGGCTCCACAAGGCCTCACGGGTGACAGCTCCAGCTGCCACCACTCCACGGGCCTCTTGCTGCTAGGCATCATGCCCCCTGAAGTAAAGGCTCAGCACGCCCTTTGCCCAGGCAAAGGAATCCTGCACCTGTGCAAAAGCTCCAGCTGACCAAAATTGCTGACATGCTCTGGTGAAGTTTGTTTCCAACCAGAAACAGAGTAGGAGGTAGGGGTCTATCGAGGAGACGCCTCCTCCAAAGTAAGGTCTTTGGATCCATCATTTAAGGCTCCACAGGCCTCAAACGGTGAAACACTCCACTACCAACCACATCCACAGGGCCTCTGCTGCTAGGCAGGAATGCCCTGACGTAAAGGCTCAGGCAACGGCGCCCTTTGCCAGGCAAAAGGACTTCCTGAAACCTGTGCCAAAGGACTCTTAGCTGCCACAAACATCTACAGGTGCCTCCGCTGCTATACAGAAGGCCCGAGAAGCAAAGACTCCGGTTCCGTTCTTTGCCCGAAGCAAAGAATCATGAACTTTTCCAAGGAAACCTGTGGAAACTAGTTCCACAGTTAACGAACCATTAAAACGGTACTCCCAGGATCATGGTAAGTGACAGCCTAAAGGTGTGGGGCAAACCTTGACCACAGGTGCTGCAACACCTTATGCGAAATAATATAAAGAACTGGATACCCGAATCCATGGAACTGTCAGTGAATTCATGCAAAATGGGAAAACTGCGACATCTGATAGCTTCATGAATCCAGTTTGTGTATGTCACAAAGATTATGACCAGGGAAAATTTACCTTTTCCCCTGAGGGGATTCCAAGTTCAAGCTCATTAGGGGACCTTTGACATGGACCTCATGGAGGAGTAGCAGTAATGGTACGTCAAGATATTCCCTTCCAGGCCATCCACCTGCAGACAACACTGCAGGTGAAGGCTGTGAGAATAGGCTTGAGACGACCTTATGCTGTTGCATCCATCTACCTTCCTCCACATAATCTGAACATTAATGATTTGAAAATCTACTTGAGCAGTTGCCACATCCTTTTCCCTACTCTTGGGGATTTAAATGGTCGGCATCACCTCTGGGGAGACACTTTGTGCAACCCTCGGGGAAGGGCCCTTGGAGCCCTTGTTCTTAAGAGTAGATGCAGTTTTACTGAACAATGACACTCCCACACATTTCCAAATTCAAACTGGGACATTCTCTAAGATAGGCCTATCAATAGGCTCACCTGATTCACAGATGAACTTCATTTGGCAGGTCATAGAAGACTTAATGGAAGCGACCACTTTCCAATAATTTGGGGGGAGGTGAATGGTATTCCAGTCAATGGAGTACAGAGATGGCGACTTGAACATGCGGACTGGAATCTTTTTAGATCAACTGCAGTATTGCAAGGATCTGTGAATGATTTCCAGTGTGTTCAATATGCTGTTACTTACTTCACATCACAAATTCACCTTGCAGCAGAAGCATCCATTCCCAAAAGTAGCGGGCATTACCATCGACCTCCAGTACCATGGTGGTCTGATGAATGCCAACAAGCTGTCAGAGCAAGAAAAGCTGCATTAAGGCAGTTGAAACGATGCCCCACATGTTAAACCTTTATCCATTACAAAAAGACCCGAGCCAAGCCAGGCGAGTGCGAAAGGAGGCTAGACGGGCGTCGTGGAGACAGTATGTCTCCTCAATTAACCCCTGGGACCCCCTTAGCATGGGTATGGGACAAGGTTCATAAGATCGCTGGAAAGAGCACATCCATGTCCCCAAGCTGTTTCTGAAGATGATGGCATAATCATCACAGACAAAAAAGTGTTTTCAATGAGCTAGCTAAATCAAAGGGAGAGATCTCCTCTGGAGCATCTTTCACTTGCTCGTCTCCACTCTTCGGCTGAACAGGAACACACCCAGTGTTGTTCTCAGTAGGATTTCATCAGAACTTCCATATAACTTGCCATTTTTGCGCAAGGAGATGGACTCTGGGTTGCAGCTCTGCCGTAAGACTGCCCCAGGAAGTGACGATATTCCATACCAATGATATTTCACTTACCAGAGAGCTCCCGAAGTTCCTGTTAGACCCGTTCAATAGGATCTATAAAGGGGGGGCACAGTGCCATCCACATGGAGAGACAGTATTATCATTCCGTTTCCTAAACCTGGCCCAAAAATGCTTCCCCACCAGGGAAAATTTCAGACCATTTCCCTCACCAGCTGCATCTGCAAGCTGATGGAGAAAATCGTAAACTTCAGTTTGACATGGCTGCTAGAAAAAGGAAAAAGTGTTGACCTTTTAATATGGCTTAGAAAATTAAGATCGACCACAGATGCACTTGTGAGGATGGAACTGCTATACAGAATTCCTTCGCACAGGCGTCACATGATACATCTTCTTGACCTTGGAACATGGCCTACTCATGAAGCTGTATGACATTGGTTTTTAAAAGGGGCATTACCCTTTCCTTAGAGTTTAGAGTTCGGGGAGGAAACAGTTTCTCTAATCTGGAAGATCAGCTAGAAGGGGTCCCACAAGGGAGTGTCTTAAGTGTGACCCTATTTGCCATTGCTATAAATGACATCATAAAGGTTGTTCCAAGTGCGGTCTCATGTAATCTGTATGTGGATGACTTTACACTGTACTGCTCAAGAGGAAGCTTACAGGATTGTAAGACGCATGCAGACTGCAAAAAATCAGGTTTCAGTGGCAACATATCATGGGTTCAAATTTTCTCCAAGCAAACCATGGCTATGCATTTCCACAAACGAGGAAAGTTCCATCCTTCCCCTATTTAGGAGCAAACCACTGCAATTTGTCCAAGAGGTGAAATACTTGGGTCTAATTTTTGACTCAAGACTTACATGGTGCCTCACTCAAACAGTTAAAAGTGAAGGCTACAAAGCACTTAGTATTTTTGCGGGTTCTTTCACATTATCTTGGGGTGCAAGACCGCACAACTTCATGGCTTACCGACGCTTATCGAGTAAGCTTACTATGCGTGAAGCTTATTATCTGCAACTCCCACTGTTCTCCGATGTTGGACTCGGTTCATAAAGAAGCTCTCAGAATCTGTACTGGGGCTTTCAGGTCTTCACCTGTGGAGTCCCTGTATGCTGAGAGTGGAGAACCACCTCTTTCATTACACCGGGACTACATGAACCTGATTTACTACACGAGACTACAAAGGATTCCAGGATCTCCTACATCCAGATTGGTTTTCAACCCCCTTGAGGATAGCCGATCCTAGGTAGGAGAATGAGGAATCTTGTGGAAGATCTTAATTTAAATCTCACCAAGGTTCTGGCTGTTGGAATTCCCAATTCCCCCTTGGACTAATCAAGTTTGAGCTGGATTTGGTCGGAATTGGGAAAGGGGAGAGATAGAAGCAGAAGTCAGAGAGAATTTCTTAATTTCATAAGGATCAATGCAATTATACAGATGGTTCGAAATCTGAAATGGGTGGGCTTGCAGCAGTGAGTAGAAGAAGACGCATTGCAGTTTTTCTGAAGCCTCGATCTTCACTGCAGAGTTACATGCCATCCTTGCAGCATTAAGATGACAGAGATCTTACAACCATTCTATTGTATATTTGATTGGTGCTTGCAAGATCAAGAGCTTAAATCAACCAGGTGAGGAGTTAAGATGGCTTGCATGGCACCTAAAAAATCTCATGTGGTCCAGCGCATGTGGGCAGTTCAAGACTAGGACAGTAGGCCCCATCCTCATTGTGATACTCTTTTCTTCCCCAAAACAAGACCTGAAACACATCAGGATTGTGGATGGGATTGGGGATATTACCAGCTCAAATGG
>NW_023639838.1:0-2500 GCF_015228065.2 Penaeus monodon
TGTATGTGTGTGCGTGTGCGTGTGAATGTGCATGTGAGTGTGCATGTGTATGTGCTTGTGCATGTGTATACATAATCACAAACATCACACACACAACACACACACACAACACACATACAACACACACACACACACACACGGTACACACACACACACAACCACACACACATAACACACCACACATCAATATATATATTATATATATGTATATATATCTATATATGTACAATCTATGACTATTGTCTATATATGTATATGTATAGTATTATGGGAAATCCATCAAGCACTATATCAAACTGTTGACTGGATCTAAAGAAATAATATTTACTGAACAGATAGATATGTGATACAGATATATTAGAGACAGTTATATATATATATATATATATATATATATATATATATATATATGTATATATATTAATATATAATATATATATATATATATATATATATATATTATATATATATAGTTATATATATATATTATATATATATATTCTAATTGTGTATGTGTATATACACACATATTTATACACACACACACACACACACACACACACACACACACACACACACACACACACACACACCACACACACACACACACACACACACACACTATAGTGTGTGTGTGTGTGTGTGTGTGTGTGTGTGTGTGTGTGTGTGTGTGTGTGTGTGTTGTATGTATGTATGTATGTATTATGTATGTATGTATGGTATGTATGTATGTGTATGTATGTGTATGTATGTGTATGTAGTGTGTATGTATG
Organism: Penaeus monodon; assembly: GCF_015228065.2. Classification (NCBI taxonomy): domain Eukaryota; kingdom Metazoa; phylum Arthropoda; class Malacostraca; order Decapoda; family Penaeidae; genus Penaeus; species Penaeus monodon. The sequence continues at coordinate 774 of NW_023639838.1, forward strand.
TGTAGTATGTTATGTATGTATATGTATGTATATGTATGTATATGTATGTATATGTATGTGTATGTGTATGTGCATGTATATTATGTGTATGTAGATATATAGATAAGTATATATATATATATATATATATATATATATATATATATATATATAAATATTATATATATTATATATATATATATATAGTATATATATATATATATATATATCAATGTATACATATAACATTTATATGAGTTGTGGTGGGAGGGGAGCATGAAGATATGAAGATATAAAATCTCAGACACAAATACTCAGCATTATCAGGGAACAACTCAATAGTTTTTGTTTACAAACAAAAACACATTTTCACAATATAATTTTTGTATAGTATAACACTGCCTGATAATACAAGCAATAATATCAGAAGTCTAAGACTAAGAAACTTTCTCTGAAATATTATTTTCCTGAGTATATCACATGTAATATATAGAATATAAGTAATATACACTTTTAATAACATTATGAGCATTTTTCTAACTAAAAATTGCTTTAAGCATTTAAAACCTTTCACCTATTAATCTATTGGTTGCAAGTTTATCTATTGACCACTGTGTTTTTTGTGAATTTTGCTACACACATGGCTTAGAAGTTCTCAGGCAATTACTAGGCCTTAGATACCACAACTAATTTTCCATCCCTTGAATTGTGTAATTTATCTTTTTAATGTTACTAATATCAATACTGTTTTTATCATCACTGACAATGTGTTCATAACAATATTATTAAAATATTCATAGCAATAAAAGTAGTAAAAACAATAAAACAAGGTAAACAGGTGACATAGGTATGGTTTATAACTGGCTATGTGTGTAATTACATTTAATCAGCTGAACTTATAACAGCATGGCAGGGGTTACTTTTGTCATCTCTAGCCAATGAGTTAAAATATATAAAACATAAACCAAATACTTGTGTTTTTCTTGTACTTCCCTTCACTGTTCTACTTGCACCAAATATTATGTAAGTTACTAATGGCATTTGTGCAAAATCCAGTAATCCTTGTCAGTCCTCAATAAATGCACAAAGTAACTAACTGTAAGGCATACATGAATCTTTGGGTTTGGTTCTTAAGTTATTACATAATATTGACATTTTATAGGTTTTGTTATACTGCAAAATTGTATTAGACCAAGAAAAAAAATTACAATAAAGTTTAAAAATGGGTTTGCTGATATTCATTCCACCTAAATTAATACCACACCACATGACGCAAACACAGAAATTCTAAGCAACTTCATTATTGACTTCAATTTTTATGTACATAGAATAATCATATATTAGATGTACTGCTAAAATGCACAAAATGTTTTACAAACATATATATGAATTTTCTACAAAGAACATATGATACAAATTGTAATTAATGAAATATGAATCCCTATCTAGAGATTGCATGTAATATAATGAGAAGTATCACACCCTGATTGGCTGGCTAGAGTATAACACTTTGTATCAACCTACAGGCTAACATAACAAAAGAATGTTTCAACAGGTTCCAATGATGTGTTGCTTAGAAGGCAAACATATTTGAGGATGTAAAAAAGTATTAAGACTTTTGGAGATGCTACAAAAAAAGACAATTCTTACAAGGACTATAAAGGAAACTCAACTTTTTTTCCCTTGACCTTCAGTTGTACAATCTGGCTGAAGTGACAACTTTTATAATATTGGAACATCTACACGAG
>NW_023639838.1:7500-11788 GCF_015228065.2 Penaeus monodon
AATAAGGATGAAAGCAGTAAAGGAGAAGGGGACAAAAAAAAAAAAAAAAAAAAAAAAAAAAAAAAAAAAAAAAAATATATATATATATATATATATATATATATATAAATATATATATATATATATATATATATATATGTTGGAGGAGATGGAGTGGAGGATGCTGGGAGAGAGGAAGGGATGTATTCTGAAGGTTGAGTAGTGATCTGGGCGGGTGATTCGGAATTGATACAGTTGGCAGCAAGCACCAAGGAGGGGGTAGTAGTAGGGTAGGTCGGGAAACCAGAAAAAACTAATTAAGATAGGCTAACTAAGGAAGGGCAAGTTTTAATGCCTCTAATAAGAATACAAAATATTTTTATTGGCCATAAAATGTTTGGTGAAGAAAAACAGTCTTCACCGCAAGGCGTAGGGGCTTGGCGATTATCCAGGGAATACCTTGACCACGGCTCACCCAGGTTGTTCAGGACTGAAACGCATCATTTTAGCATGGCTCTCACACCCTTGGAAGTGGACAGAAGAAAAGATTGGAGAATGGTTAATGGTAAATGCTTTAAAACAAAGAAAATGTGCTAGACATCAAAGGCCATATCGCACTACCGTAAAATATTATGGTGGGAGGGTTTAATGAAGTTCTTTATTAGAACAAAACGTCTTAAATTTCAACGGCCATGATATTATAAATAGAATGGTAGTTGAGGGTGGAAAGAGAAGGAGTGAATGGGGTAGGATAGGGATTATAGAAAGGGGAAGGGTTTAGGGAAAAAGGTAATCAGATCAAATGGAGGATATTTATGCATCTGAGGAAGGAGAATATGTCAACTGAAAGGGTAGGAGATTCCGTGAGGATGTCCACAAGTTGGGAGGGGGGTCGGGGGAGAGAGGACAAGTAAGGGAAGCGAGGGTATGGCTTCAGTACAGTGAGGGCAGGATAGTAGGATATGTGGAACTGACAGAGGTACATTACATGAGGAGCACAGAGGTAGGTTGGAGCATGGCATGAGGTATGGATGTGTGAGGCGGGTGTGACCTATTCGTAAACGGGCAGGGGCGGTTTCCCACCGTCTGTTCTGGTGGTAGAGATGCAAGGTTTTACGGCTTGTAATTTATTGGTGGTTAGACCTAACCAGAAGATTGCCAACGGTTATAAAGGAAAGTTTTTAAGTGAGGGTAGTAGAAGGTGGCTGGGTTGTGTGAAAAACTGGGTTGCTGGTTTGACAAGGCAGCGGATCGTGCCAAGGCATCTTCTTTTTCATTGCCGGGGATCCCGAAATGACTGGGCATCCAGCCAAAATTTAACTGTTTTCTGTCGTGTGGACAGATAAAACAACTGATTCTGTATTTTACGGACTTTAGGGTTGATAAGGTCTATGGATTGTATGAGTGATATTGAATTGCGTGAGTCAGTGAAGGCGGTAAAGGCTGAGGAGGAGATGGAAGACATGCGTTTGCAAAGCGTTGAAAAGGATAGCGTAAAGTTCTGTTATAAGGATGCTGGATTCAGGAGGAAGGGGAAAGTTGTATGTGTTGAAAAAGACTACAGCGAAATCAGTACCTGAGGTGGATTTGGGGCCGTCTGTATAGACATGGGTACTGTAGGAATGACTAGATATGTGCAAGAAAATGTTTGAGGAGGATAGAATGTGATGTTTGATTTGAGTGGGTCAGGGAAAATAAAATGGCAATTACAGAAGGAAGGTATTAGCCAGGCAGGGAAAGTTTGGGCAGAAAGAGGAAGGGATCGGAGATGAGGAATGGGTAAATGGGGAAAGCAGAGTGTCCATATGAACATGGAAAGGGTAGGAAACGTGGAGAGGAGGAGAAAGTATGAAGAAGGGATTGAGGGACAGTTATCTTGGAGAGAAAATTGATGGAAACGAGCATAGCTTTTTAAAGACAAAGAGCGGAACGTAGAGAAGGGATGGTAGGCCTGATTCAGTGCATAGGCTCTCAACTGGAAAGGATCGAAAGGCACCTAAGGCTAAACGGAGACCGCAATGATGGATTGTGTGAAGTTGAGTGAGAAGGGAGTCAAAGGCGGAAGATTATATATATGGCAGCCATAATCAAGGTGGAGAGGAATTAGGGTAGTATGGAGATTTGTGTTTCGAAGTATGCAGACGAATTCCAAACTGATTTGGAGAGATAAGGTTGTGGTTGAGGTACCACATTAGCCGGATGTTAACAATCCTTTCTAGTAATTTGCAAAAGCAGCTTGTGAGGGCTATGGGACGGTAGTCTTGTGGAAGGGTACCAGATTTGTTTGGTTTTAAAAAGGTAGTACATGGGCTTTACGCCAATGGGGAGCAAAGTTTCCGGCTGTCCATATGTTATTGAATATTGATAGGAGGAAAGACAAGAAGTAGGTAGAAGGTGTCGTAACGTACGGTGATGTATACCGTCTAGGCCTTCATGGGTATCGCTATTATGGATATGGAGACGAGGACGGGGACAAAATGAGGAGAACGTTTTTTTGATAGTTTTATGGATCCGCCGCCAGACTGCAGAAACTGGTGTAGATGAGTTATGGAGGATGCATTATTTTGCCAGTATGTTTGTCATCGAGTTACGGATTGTATGGCGAAGTTGGACTGCCCTTTTTAAATATGAGTGTAGTTAACTGACTGGAGGTGCCTCCTCTTGTATCGATAGCTATTCCAAGCTGCGCGCTTCAAACCGAAGCATTTTAGTACATTCTAGGTTCCACCATGGAACACCATGGAAGTGTAAGATCGGGAGGTGCGAGGGATGGCTGTATAAGCTGCATTTAGGACATGGTTGTGAAGTAGAGAAGCATGTCTGAAGTTGGAAGAGAAGGATGATGGGGGGAGATCGAGAGAAGAAAGAGAGGTAAAGGTATGCCAGTCAGCTCTGTCAAGCACCAGCGAGGGGATTACGAAGTGAGACATAGGAAGTAAGAGAAGGAGGATAGGGAAGTGATTGCTAGAGTGAAAGTGGTCTAGAATTGACCAATGGAAGTCTAGACGAAGGTAGGAGTGCAAAGAGAAAAATCAAGCATGAGAAGGATTGGATACACATGTCGAAGTAGGTGGATGGTTTGAATTAAATAGGATAAGGTCATTATGAGAGAAGTGCTCTAAGGAGCGACTTAGGGAGTCACACAGAGGGTGTAGCGACAGTTAAAGTCTTCAACTATCAGGAAAAGGTTGGAGTGGGAAGTAAGGTTCAATAGGAGGGAAGGGGACAAATAGGCTGAAGTAATTGTGATCCAGTGGCAGTGAAAAGTGCGGATAGCTGTGCAAGGTTTAGTGGCTTGTGGGAGGTATGGCATATGGTGTTTTATGGATGGACAAGTATAGAGGAGGAATATAGAGAGAAGGGAATGATACAAAAGGTATTGGTATTGGTGCGCCGGGCATAAGTGAAAGGCCGGGCGAAGCCAAACTCGCAAATCTCAAGCAAGCAGGGTATTGGTACTGAGGATGTGTGGGGAAGGTTCTGGGGCAGGGATATAAAAAGAAGGAGGTGGCGAGTCAGTCTGTGAGAACGGAAACCTCGAATGTTCCACTGTAGTGGCGTCATTGTGGATCATCAACGGATGATAGGGTAGAGAGGATGTATGAAAGGTAAGGAGCATCTGGGATTGGGTAGGTATCAGAGGAAGGAGGTGAGCTGTATTATCAGAGTCTGGGAGGTGGGATCTGGGGAAGGAGGTGGGAGGTGTTGTATCAGAGTTCATCAGGGAAGGTGATCTGGGGTAGGACATTGTGACATAAGGATTCACGTGTGTATCCACGGAGGGAGTGGTAGGATAGTAGGAAGGAGGTTTTGGTGTGGGTGGAGAGGAAGGGTATGTTGGGAGGGATAGAGAAAGGGTGGGGAATATGAAGATGGGATGAATGTTGCAGTCACTTTGATGTAGAGAGAGAGAACTTTCTCTGGGTCTGCTTAGGAAGTTTCAGAAGTCACAAGAGATTTTTTACGAGGAGTGATTGAAGATAGACATTTAGGGGTCGTGTGTAGTGTGTATGGGATTGGTAGAAAAGATGGGTGAAACGTTTGGATTACTGTGCATGGGTAGGCGAGAGTCTAGGGCGTTTTAGATTGGAGTATCTGAATTCAGAATGGAAAGGATTTGACTGGAATGGGGAGTAGGTGGGAAATTGAGGAGTAAGGGGAGTGATGCGAGGAAGACTAGAATCACTTTGGTAAGGGATAGGTGGAGTGAAGGATGTATTAGAGTAGGAGTGACTGAAGCCTAGTCGGTTTGCTTCTTGATGATCTCCGTAGAGTGAGCCAGTTGTATCTGAACTTCCTCTAACTCAGG